>NC_088347.1:12422500-12510000 GCF_036884655.1 Musa acuminata AAA Group | reverse complement strand
TGAGCACTAGAAGAGGAACTACAAAGTGTACCTTACAAAGAAGGTGAAACATAAGCTTGGAGAAGCTTTAGATACATTCATGATAAGTCTCAATTTGTTAGACTCTTATGATAAAACATGGGTATTGGATATCGATAGTGTTTATTACATCTACACTTCATTGTAGGTTCTAACAAGACCTTGGAGATTATTGAGAGATAAGATGGACCTCAAGATAGGAAATAGAGCAAAAGTTATTGTAGTGGCTATTGGCGATGTCACCCTACATCTCCTTAGTGGAGCTACTATTGTATTGGAGCATGTTATTTTGTTCCTTCTATTATAAAAAATATTATTTTTATTTTATGTTTGATAGTTAGTGGATATAAATTAGCTTTTGAGAATAATGGTTATTCAATATTATTAGATGATAATATCATCACGAGAGAAATATTGCATAATGATTTATTTATGCTAGACACTACTCCACATATCATGAATATAAGTTTGTCTAAGAGAAAACTGTTAGGATAAAGTTGGCACTAAGAGGGGGGGTGAATTAGTGCTATTGCAAAAATTGATTCAATTCGAAACTTTTGACTTGATAAAACTTATCGGAAAAGATATTGAAAATGTGCTTGACTTAGAATAAGAGTGATAAGCAATCAAGGTAGAAAACAATAGTAATGAAGAGTAACAAGAAAGTTCACACCAATTTTTTAGTGGTTCGGTCATTGTGACCTACGTTCACTCCCGATTCCTCCTCCATTGAGGCTACTGGCGTCCACTAATGGTCTTCCTTCAATAGGCGAAGACCAACCATTCTCTTACAACTCTTTCTCCTTTTTACAGGTTTAGGAGACAACCTTTTATAAGCCTCACACCTCTCTTAGATTGATCACAAAGCTAAAGAAGGAGGAGGACACTTAGCACTTTTATAACACTTTTATTTATACTCAAGACTTTTGTTCACACTTTTGTGCTCTTTCATGCAGGAAAGAGTAGGGTATTTATAAGCCCCAAAGGCTTAAAAAATGAAGCCAAAAAATGTCTCATCCCTGATTTCCAGGGTACTAGCGGTGCCATCGCCTGCAGACTGACATTGGGTGGTATGACCACCTAACAAAGCTTCGGAGACCAGGCTCTAGTAGTACCACCGCTTGGCAGCATTAACTACCGATGATACCACTACTCAATCTGGGCGGTGCCACCGCCTGACGTGGCTCCAAGTAGCTGAATGGGCCATCCAACCAGCCCAATTCAACCTTGTTCTGGGCCCAATTGGCCCCTAATTGAGTTAGTAGGATTTCTCCTAGAACTAACTCAATTTAAAATCCTAACTACAATATTTAAGGCTAAAACAATCATAATCTAAGTTGTTCGACATGTTAATTGTTTAACTGAACTCTCGGTGAACTTCCGGTGATCTTCTAGTGAGCTTTCAGTGAACTCCCCATGAACTTCCGGTGAACTCCCAGTGAGCTTCTGGCGAGCTTTTGGAGAACTCCCAACGAACTTCTAGTGAACTTTCACTAGATCGTATGATCCTTCGATGTATCCCCCAATTCATCTGGCCCAATGCCCAATCATTGACTTCGACCCAACTTCGATTATTCTTTAATCATTTTGCCTTTCTCACGATTGTAGTTAGTAGGCATCACTTATCTCAACACATGGATTAGATCATTAATTCATTAATTGATTTCATCATCAAAATCCAAGATTCAATAGAAACGAGATAAGGTGAACGGTGCATATCTCTAGCATTGTAGGCTAGGTCATATCCATGAGGGAATGATTCAAAAGTTACCGAAAGATGGATACTTAGATCCATTCGACCATGAGTCTTATACAACTTATGAACCTTGTCTTCATAGAAAACTGACCAACACTCCATTTAGTAGAATTGGAGAGAGAGCCACTGAGTTATTGGAACTCATACATAGTGATGTATGTGGTCCCATGTCAACCCAAGCTATAGGGGGTTACTCCTAGTTCATTACTTTCACTAACGATTTCTCTAGGTACAAACATGTGTACTTGATGAAGTATAAGTTTGAAGCCTTCGAGAAGTTCAAGGACTATAAGAATGAAGCAGAGAACTAAATAGGAAAGAGTATTAAGACTCTCCGATCATATCAAGGAGGTGAGTACTTGAGTATAGAGTTCACCCAATTCCTCAAAGACCATGGGATTCTATCTCAAATAGACACCTCTTTATACACCTCAGCTCAATGGTGTATCTAAAAGGAGGAATCACACACTATTAGATATGGTACAGTCCATGATGAGTTTCGCTAACCCACCCGTCTCATTCTAGGGATACGCCCTAGAGTCTATAACTTATCTTATAAACAGAGTTCCAACTAAGTCGGTAATGTCTACACCATATGAGATACGGAAAAGGAAGAAGCCCGATGTTAAGGTTATTAAGATTTGGGGCTGTTTTGTCCATGTTAAGAGACACAACATTGACAAGTTTCAATCCAAGACGGAGTGGTGCAAGTTCATGGGATACCCCAAGGAAACTTGTGAGTATTATTTTTATCACCTTGAGGACCAAAATATCTTTGTAGCCAAGAGAGCAGTGTTCCTTAAGAAGGACCACATTCTTGGTGGAGATAGTGGGAGCATGATAGAGTTGAGTGAGGTTGGAAAACCTAGCTCAAGCACTATTCTACAACCCGAGTCTGTTTAGGTACCTAGTATACAAGTTTCGACTTTACGTAGGTCTGGTAGAGTATCTCATCCTCTTGAGAGATACGTGGGACATATAAGAGGAAATGATGGTAAGAATATTTATCCTCAGACCTATGAGAAGGATATTACGAGTATAGACTCTGAGAAGTGGGAAGTGTTAGAATCAAGAGCGACACTAAGAGAGGGGGGTGAATTAGTGCAGTGGATTAAAATGATGGTTTAAAATTCTTTGTACGTTAAAAATGATCTCGAAAGATAACTTGAAGGCGTGTTTGATCGTAAGAGTAGTGCAAGCCAAGTAAGAAAGAAGTGAAGCTAATGCAAAGTAAGTAAATAGCAATAATAAAAATACAAACCAAAATTTATAGTGGTTTGGTCGGTGTGACCTACATCCACTTCTGATTCCTCCTCCGTCGAGGTCACCGATGTCCACTAATGGTCTTCCTTCAATAAGCGAAGAATAACCACCTCTTTATAGTGCTTTCTCCTTTTTACAGGTTTAGGAGATAACCCTTACAAGCCTCACACCTCTTTTGAATGATTTCAATACTTAGAAAGGGAGGATGAGGGCTCTTGCACTTTTACAACACTTTTAACACCCTAACAATTCAATATTATGTTAACACTTTCGTGCCCTTTCATGCAGAAAAGTATGGGGTATTTATCAGTCCTAATGGCTTCAGAATTGAAGCCAAAAAGTGTCACATCCCCGAATTTTGGGGTACTAGCGGTACCATCGCCATTATTGGGTGGTACTACCGCATGCAGACTGACACTGAGCAGTACCATCGCTTAGTCTGGGTAGTACAACTGCTTGACAAAGCTCGGAGACCGAGCTCTAGCGGTACCACCACCTGATAATATTAACTATCGGCGGTACCACTGCCTAATCTAGGTGGTACCACCGCTCAGTGCTGAATGGGTGGGGTATTTATAGGCCCCAACCCAGTTCAAATTTGGAGCTCAAAACTGTCAATTCACGGAATTCCGGGATCAGGCGGTTGCACCTCCTGACTGGGGCGATTGCACCGCTTGGCAGAGCTCGAAGACTGAGCCTCTAAGCGGTGCTACCTCTGTCAGGGGCGGTTGCACCTCTCTGCCAGAGCTCGAAGACCGAGCTCAAGCGGTTGCACCTCCTGACTGGGGCGGTTGCACCACCTGGCAGAGCTCGAAACTTGAGCTCAGGCGGTGCCACCTCATGTCAGGAGAGGTTGCACCGCCCAGTCTCGCTCGGAGACTGAGCCCAGGCGGTTGCACCTCCTGTCTGGGGTAGTTGCACCGCCCAGTCTCCCTGGGAGACTTAGCCCACGCGGTGCTACCTCCTGGCTTGGGCGGTTGCACCTCCCACAGCAACCAGGGTCGAATGGGTTGATCCATTCGGCCCAATTTGGGTTTTTCAGGAGCCCAATTGCCCCAAGATTAAGCTAATGGGATCACCTCCCATTTTCAACTTAATCATTAGTGCTAACTATGATAAACCCTAAGACAATATCTAAAGCTTGCTCCGGTGCGTCAATCGCTTCTTCCGACGAGTTTCCGGCGAACTTCCGTCGATCATCCGATGAACCCTCGGTGATGCTCCTGCGGACTTCCGGCAAACTCCTGGACTTGCGACGATCCACTTGGCAACTTCCGACGAGCTTCTTTGGCAAGCTTCTGGACTTCTCGGATTTGTTCCCGTAGAACCTCCGACGACTGTCCGAACTTCCATCGAGCTCTCGAACTCCCAACGTGATCATTGTCATGACTCCGACGCAACTCCTGTTGCATGTCTTACTTTCATCGTAGTTAATCCTGCAGACTTATCTCAACACATAGATTAGACAACAAATGACAATTGACTTCATCATCAAAATCCAAGATTCAACAATCTCCCCCTTTTTGATGATGACAATCAATTGATAATGTAGTTAACCTTAACTCCCCCTGTCTATATGCCATACTTGAGATAAGTCATTCTTAAATTTAAAACCTTATAAATTCAAGAGACATATTCCCATCATGATTCCTATCTTGATGTATCTCTTTGAAGATGATGTCAAGGCTTGACATTCATTTTCAAATTTTATATTACAAGTTTGAATGATGGTAATAGTAGCAATTCATCATATTGTAAGATATCAACATGTAAAGCTGTGAAGTAAGATTTTGATATCATTACATGATGCACACATTTCTTATATTTTAGCAAGTGTTGCATTTCTATATATGGCATCTTTTCATATATCTCTTGATGATGCAGGCATGGCATAATCATAGCATCAGTGTTTATAGCATCAAATCAATTCATATATTTCTCCCCCTTTGTCATCAACAAAAAGCATGGTAGATGTGATACCAGAAGAACAATATAAGCAAGTTATCAAGCATATAAAGGAAGGCATGATAAGTATAATGCTTTGAATACTTCTTCTCCTTGTATGTTATAATTCTTTGTGCATGAAGGAGGAAAGTCATTTTATCAAATCCATTTCGAAAAAATATTTTTCATAAGAGTGTGTTTGATTTTTGTCATTCCAGTTGTTAAGCGAGTCCAAAAATGAGATGAATTCTTTCATGCATTCGGACAAGATCAAAACATTTCAACACATGGCAATCAAGTGATTTGATCATTCAATAAAGTCCGAAAAGTACTTTTAACTAGTTTAAGTATTCGGACACATCAACATTCCTAATCAAATTGTTCTTCACTTAGAGGTTTTGTAAAAATATTGGCTAGTTGATGTTTAGTATCAATGACAGTGATTTATCAACTGCATTGGTATATCACTTTTTCAAACTGTATTTATCATGGAAATCAAAGTACAAGGTTTTCAAAACTTTTAGTTTCAATATAAAATCCGCGAAAACCATTTAGTTTATATTTACCACAGGGCATATATTTACCATGATAGATGTTTACAACTCAAAATATATAAGGTAACCATATCAAGGATCAAGTCAAAGCTCATCATGGTGAGTAACATAAAGAGTTTACAATAACATAGATGATTGTGTTCATACAAGCTCATTCATGAGGTGGAAAATTAAAGTGCCTAAACAAGGAGTTAAATTGACGATGAATTTGCTACAGGTCAGATAGGATTTGATCTTGTCATTGTTCAACCCGTTCTTGTCTTTGTTCGAATCGATCCATCCGAATCCCAATATCTTCGACAGGTGATGTATGAGTTTGCTCAAATGGATGTGTTTCCTCAAAGGGACAGATCGGAGGAGATTGGGTACCCCTAAATACTGGTGTTTTCGATTCTGGTTCAGGTTGAGGGGGATCAGTTCTTCTTGGCATTCTAACCCAGTTACCGTTTCTATAAAAACATCTTAATCGATGAAGTAGATTTTTATTAATTATGCTGAATCTATCTACTTTTATTACTTCTTCTTCCGGTGGTATTAGAATATCGTAGGCTTTCATTATTCTAGTTATTATACCACAATATGGGAGCATCATGTCTTTCTTAGATAGTTCTAACATGTTTTGTTGGATAAGATAACCAAGACAGATGTCATGTCCTTTCATGATCAAATACATAGTTCCTAATTCTAATTGGCTTACTTCATCATAATGGTATTGTTTAGGGAGAATGATGCTAGTTAGGACATGATGAAGTACCTTAGTGTTTAGAGGCAGTAAATGTTCACAACTTTTAGGAACAAATGCTAAGTTGGGATTGACAAAAATTGTTCCTAGGGCTTCAACGTATGTTGTTCCAACAGTTTCATCATCCCATGATCCTCTAAAGTAAAGTCCTCTACTTTTCATGGGAATGTCTATCATGTCGCAAATGAATCTATCCGTAATTGAGATGTGTTGTCCTAAGAGATAGGTGGACATTCTTTCTTCTTCATCTACTTGTATGTTGTTGTAAAATAATCTAACAAGTCTTGGATAGATGGGTTCGTTAATTTACAAAATTGGAAGTAGATCTAAGTTTGCAAACCATTGGATTGTCTCTAAGTCTCTTAGTTCACTTAAATCTATGTATTTTCCCTTATTGACACTCCTAAGTTCAAAAGAGGAAAATTTTTCAGCATTGTATTTTGAATCGAAAAGGGTGGGATCAAAGTCTTCTACTAATCTCCTCTTTCCTTTGTCCCTTGAGGATCTTCTAGATCCCATAACTACTGCTGTTTAGAACAATAGTGATGAGCAAGAGTAAATGAATTAAAAAAAAAGAGTTTAATGGCTTCTTAGAGAGTATCTTAGTGATATCTTCAAGAGAGGGAAGGATTGTTGATGCTTTGCTTCGAAATGAGGGGTATTTGGGATGCTAAGATGGGGGAAATGGAGATGGAGGAGGCTTGGGAGAGTAGAGGAGGGAAGGAAGTGAGTTTCGGTCGGTTTCACCGCCGGCCCTAGCTTGGGTTAAAAAGGGGCAGAGTTGCGGGCGGTTGCACCTCTGGCTGGAGCGGTGCAACCGCTTGCAACACGTGACAGCTAGAGGTGCTACCTCCAGCCGGGGCGGTGCCACCGCCTGCAGGCGGTGAGCACTTGTTCTGATTAGTGTGATTTGATTTGAGAGCTTTTTTTCCATCTTGAGGAGAATTTTCATTCAGAGCAATCAACTTTACTTACGTAATTATGTAAGAATGACTTTTGCATGATCAAGATAGATTTTTAACGTGCATACTCTCAATGTCGTACGTATGTTTGTGAGAGTTTCTTCAAGTTGGTAAGTCTTGCAAGCTCAAGACAGACTTAGTCACTTCATGATACAGAGTTAGATTCGAAGGTTATGAATGGATGAAATTGATGGGTTCGAAAATCCAAGGGATATGTGAATTTGGGAATCATACGTTTCTAATTCTGAAAAGTCAAATAAGGTTGTATCTAAGTCGCATTTGTGATTTTAAATTTATAATCTCCGTCTGTAATTTAGGCTAGAGAGCATTGCGAGTTCCTTTTTGGATCTTGGGTTATGAATATCGAGAATCAAGGAGCAAAATATTATTTCTTGCTCCAGCCTAAAATTTTTATGTTTTCAATGTTTTTACAGGAAGGGATAATTTTTAGGTACCCATTTGCTTTTGGGTGCCTCACAAATAGATCTACATTGTCTATCATGTTGCATAGAATTTATCATGGTTCCTTTAGGAACCCAAATCAATTTGTTTGGACTAATTTTCTTGAATGGACAATAGTGCGTATTGTGTCCAAGTTTAAAACAAAAGTTGCATTTGGTTTGGTGTTGAACATGTAAGATGGGGCCTTTTATGAAGGTGGTTGGATTTTGGTGAGAACTTCTCACAAATCCAATTCCACTCCTTTTTGGAACGTGACCCTTGTTTGCAAGGATCATGTTTAATGACTTGCTACCAACCTCGAATTTCTTCAAGGTGTCTTTAAGTAGCAAGTTTTCTTTTTGGAGAGTTTCTAGATCATGGCATTTGATGCATGGATCTAAACTATCATGATATTCAGTTTTTAACTTATCAAAATCACAAGTAAGACTATCATGCTCCTTTTTTAGCAATTTATATTTTCTATTGATAATCTTGCATTCATCAAATAAGTTATGGAAGGCATTTAATAATTCATTGAAAGATAAATCTACATCTAATAAATTTGTTACCTCCTCTCCGATGGCCATTAAAGCGTAATGAGCAACTTGCTCGGTGTTGGACTCCTCTTCTTCGGACGCGTTCGAATCATCCCATGTTGCTTTGAGCGCCTTCTTCTTTGTTGTTCTCTTTTTGGCTTGGGGACAATCACTCTTGTAGTGTCCCGGCTTTTTGCACTCATAGCAAATAACTTGGTCCTTCTTGGGTTCAAGTTTATTTTTAGTATCATTCTTAATCTTGTTTCTTTTAATGATTTTTTTAAATTTTCTTGTTAGAAGTGCCAAGTCATCGTCACAGTCCTCATCACTTGAGTTTTCTTTCAAGTGGTCTTCCAAAGTTCTAAGTGTCATATCCTTCCTGTTCTTTGGAAGGATGTCTTCTTGCTCTTCATGAGCTTTGCAAGTCATCTTGTAGGTCATTAATGACCCAATTAGTTCTTCAAGAGGGAAGTTGTTTAGATCTTTCGCCTCTTGAATAGCAGTGACTTTAGGATCCCAACTCTTAGGAAGGGATCTTAGAATCTTATTTACGAGCTCAAAATCTGAAAAACTTTTTCCGAGTCCTTTTAGACCGTTGACGACATCCGTGAAACGGGTAAACATGTCGCCAATAGTCTCACTCGGTTTCATCTAGAAAAGTTCGAAAGAGTGTAACAAAAGATTGATTTTTGACTCTTTCACTCTACTTGTGCCTTCATGAGTCACTTCGAGTGTATGCCAAATATCAAATGTGGTTTCACAAATCGAAACACGATTAAACTCGTTTTTATCAAGTGCACAAAATAAGGCATTCATAGCCTTTGCATTAAGAGCGAAAGCCTTCTTCTCCAAATCATTCCAATCGATCATTGGAAGAGAAGACTTCGAAAAACTATTCTCGACAAGATTCCAAAGTTCAAAGTCCATAGAAATAAAAAAGATCCTCATTCGGGTCTTCCAATAGGTGTAGTCCGTCCCATTAAACATGGGTGGATGTGTAATAGGATGGCCCTCTTGGTTTCCGGTGTAAGCCATCTCTCTTGGGTTTTAATCCGTTTGAGAGTTAACCGAGCTCTGATACCAATTGTTATGATCAAGAGCACTAAGAGGGGGGGGGGGGGGTGAATTAGTGCAGCGAAAATTTTTCAGCGATTAAAACGAAAGCTGCGTTCGTTCGATAAAAACGATTTCGATGTGAAAGTCGATTCGAAGATTACTTTAACTTGAGATTAAGCGAGATGATGTGAAAGTAGATCTACGAAGGCAGTTTGTAGTTTATGATGGAAAGCAGAATACAAGCGCAAACTAAAATGCGACGTTCGTACGATAAAAGTCGATTTACGTCTAAACGCATATTTAGAAAGTTCTGAACTTAGAAACTTATTCGTAAGATCGCAGAAGGCAGTAAACAGTTATGATTGAAATCAAAATGTAAACGTAAATTGAAATATGATGATCGTGCGAAAAAAGCCGATTTAAGTCTAAACGTAGATTCGGAAAGTTCTGAACTTAGAAACTCGTTCGTAAAATCGCAGAAGGCAGTAAGCTATTGAGAAGTTTGCAGTGAAGGTAAAATGCTCAAAGGAAATGCAAACCAAGATTTAGAGTGGTTCGGTCAATCTTGACCTACTCTACTTTTGGCTTCCTCCACCGACGAGGTCACCGACGTCAACTAGAGGCCTTCCTTCAATAGGCGAAGGCCAACCACCCTTTTATAGATTTACTCCTTTTGACGGGCTTAGGAGACAACCCTTACAGAAGTTTTCTCTCCTCTCTTTACAACTCAAACTTTGAAGAACAGAAGGAGGAGAACTTTTGGTCTTTACAACAGTTTTGAGCTCTAAGAATCACAAAAAGATATCAAGATTTCGAGTGTAAGTTCCTCCTTTCAGTGCTGAATGGGTGGGGTATTTATAGGCTCCAACCCAGTTCAAATTTGGAGCTCAAAACTGTCAATTCCCGGAATTCCGGGATCAGGTGGTTGCACCTCCTGACTAGGGCGGTTGCACCGCCTGGCAGAGCTCGAAGACTGAGCCTCTGGGCAGTGCCACCTCTATCAGGGGCGGTTGCACCTCTCTGCTAGAGCTCGAAGACCGAGCTCAGGCGGTTGCACCTCCTGACTGGGGCAGTTGCACCGCCTGGCAGAGCTCGAAACTTGAGCTCAGGCGGTGCCACCTCTTGTCAGGAGAGGTTGCACCGCCCAGTCTCACTCGGAGACTGAGCCCAGGCGGTTGCACCTCCTGGCTGGGGCGGTTGCACCGCCAAGTCTCCCTGGGAGACTTAGCCCAGGCGGTGCTACCTCCTGGCTTGGGCGGTTGCACCTCCCACAGCAACCAGGGTCCGAATGGGTTGATTCATTCAGCCCAATTTGGGTTTTTCAAGGGCCCAATTGCCCCAAGATTAAGCTAATGAGATCACCTCCCATTTTCAACTTAATCATTAGTGCTAACTACGATAAATCCTAAGACAATTTCTACAGCTTGCTCCGGTGCGTCAATCGCTTCTTCCGGCGAGTTTCCGGCGAACTTCTGTCGATCATCCGATGAACCCTCGGTGATGCTCCTGCGGACTTCCGGCAAACTCCTGGACTTGCGACGATCCACTTGGCAACTTCCGACGAGCTTCTTTGGCAAGCTTCTGGACTTCTCGGATTGGTATCAGAAAGGGGTTAACTCTCAATCGGATTAAAACCCAAGAGAGATGGCATACGCCGAAAACTAAGAGGGCCACTCTATTACACGTCCGCCCAAGTTCAATGGGACGGACTACACCTATTGGAAGACCCGAATGAGGATCTTCCTTATTTCCATGGATCTTGAACTTTGGAATATTATTGAAAATGGATTTTCAAAGCCATCTCTTCCAATGATCAATTGGAATGAATTGGAGAAGAAGACTTTAGCTCTTAATGCAAAGGCTATGAATGCCTTATTTTGTGCACTTGATAAAAACGAGTTCAATCGTGTTTCGATTTGTGAAACTGCATTTGATATTTGGCATACACTCGAAGTGACTCACCAAGGCAAAAGTAGATTGAAAGAGTCAAAAATCAATCTTTTAATACATTTTTATGAACTTTTTCGAATGAAACCGAGCGAGACCAAAGGTGACTTGTACACCCGTTTCACGGATGTCGTCAATGGTCTAAAAGGACTCGGTAAAAGTTTTTTGGATTTTGAGCTTGTCAATAAAATTCTAAGATCCCTTCCAAAGAGTTGGGACCCTAAAGTCAATGCTATTAAAGAGGCTAAAGATTTAAACAACTTCCCTCTTGAAGAATTAATCAGGTCATTAATAACCTACGAAATGACTTGTAAAGCTCATGAAGAGCAAGAAGACATCCTTCCAAAGAACAGGAAAGATATGACACTTAGAACTCTAGAAGACCACTTGAGAGAAAACTCAAGTGATGAGGACTTTGACAATGACTTAGCACTTCTAACAAGGAAATTAAAAAAATTCATTAAAAGAAATAAATTAAAAAAATGACACTAAAAATAAATTTGAACCCAAAAAGGACCAAGTAATTTGCTACGAATGCAAGAAGTCGGGACACTACAATAGTGATTGTCCCCAAGCTAAGAAGAGAACACCAAAGAAGAAGGCGCTCAAAGCAACATGGGATGACTCAAACGCGTCCGAAGAAGAGGAGTTCAACACCGAGCAAGTTGCTTACTACGCCCTAATAGCCATCGGAGAGGAGGTAACAAATTAAATTGATACAAATTTATCATTTAATGAATTATTAACTGCTTTTCTTGACTTATTTGATGAATACAAAATAATTAGTAGAAAATATAGATTATTGAAAAAGGAGCATGACATTCATATTAGTAATTTTGATAAATTAAAAACTGAACATAATGATAGTTTAGCTCTATGTATGAAATGCCATGATCTAGAAACTCTCCAAAAGGAGAACTGTTACTTAAAGACACTTTGAAGAAATTCGAGGTTGGTAGCAAGTCTTTGAAGATGATCCTTACAAATGAGGGTCACGTTCCTAAACGAAGTGGAATTGGATTTGCGAGAAGTTCTCACCAAAATCCAACCACCTTCATTAAAAGTCCTATCTTGCATGTTTCACACCAAAGCAAATGTAACTTTTGTTGCAAATATGGATATAGAACTTATCATTGTCCATTAAATAAATTTCATGTAACATGAAAAACAATTTAGATTAGTTTTTGAGGTACCCAAGATTAAGTGGGTACCTAAAAATCATCCTTTATTGTAGAAACATATACCATCACAAGTTAGGAGCAAGAGATGGTACCTTGATAGTGGATGCTCATGGCATATGACTGGAGATCCATCTCAATTCTCTAAGCTCACTAGTATAGACGAAGGCTATGTCACATTCGGAGACAACAACAATGGTAAAATCATTGGGAAAGGAGCCATAGATAACAAATCTAACTTCTTTATTGAAGATGTTTTGTTAGTTGATGGTTTAAAACATAACCTCTTGAGTATTAGTCAATTGGATGATAAAGGATATATTGTCAAATTCGAATCTAATGCTTGCATCATTGAAAAATCACACAAAAACAAATCTATGATTGCATTAAAATAAAATAACGTATACACCATTGATATCAATGATCTTTGCAATGAAATATGTTACTCGGTTTTGAATGACGATGCTTGGCTTTGGCATAGGTGATTAGGTCATGCTAGCATGAAACTAATCACTCAAATTTCATCCAAAGAACTTATAAGAGGAATTCCTCATATCAAGTTTATCAAAGATAATGTGTGTGATGCTTGTCAATTAGGAAAATAAATTAAGGGTAGCTTCAAATCTAAAAATCAAATAAGCACCTCTAGACCCTTGCAATTGATCCATATGGATTTATTTGGACCAATCTCTACATCAAGCCTAGGAGGTAGCAAATACGCCTTTGTTATTGTAGATGATTATAGTAGATACACATGAACCTATTTCTTAAAACATAAAAATGAATGCTTTAGATATTTCACCAAGTTTTGTAAACTTGTTCAAAATGAAAAGGGTTCTATGATTTCATCAATTAGAAGTGATCACGGTGGTGAATTTAAAAACCGTGATTTCCAAGAATTTTGTAAATTGAATGGATACAATCACAACTTCTTGAGATACTCCAAGAAATCCTAAAAAAAATGGAGTAGTAGAAAGAAAAAATAAAAATTTACAAGAAATGATAAGAACCATGTTGAATGAACATAGCCTACCTAAATATTTTTGGGTCGAAGCCGTAAACACTGCATGCTATATTTTGAATAGAGTTCTAGTAAGACCCTTACTAACCAAAACTCTCTATAAGTTGTGGAACAACAAAAAAACCTAATGTTTCATATTTTAAAGTTTTTAGATGTAAGTGTTTTATCTTGAATGAAAAAGATGCCTTAGGAAAGTTTGATGCTAAGTCCGATGAAAGAATTTTTCTTGGTTTTTCTTCGATTTCTAAAGCATTTCGTATCTTTAATAAAAGAACTTTAATTATAGAACAATTCATTCATGTTGTTTTCAATGAGATTTTAGAAATCAGGAAAAATAATTTTGATGATGATATTAATTTTGATTCCTTGAATTTAAATGAAACCCTTTCTCTAACTAGCAACTTAGATGCATCCACTTCCGAAATATCCTTACCCAAGGATTGGAAGTATGTAGATGCTCATCCTAAAGAGCTAATCTCAGGAGACACATCTAAGGGGGTTCAAACATGTTCTTCTCTTAAAAATTTATGTGCCAACATCGCTTTTCTCTCCCAAATTGAACCTAAATGTATTGACGAAGCCATGAAAGATAATTCATGGATTATCACAATGCAAGATGAGTTAAATCAATTTGAGAGAAATGAGGTGTAGAAGCTTATTCCTAGACCAAATGATCATTTAGTTATTGGTATTAAATGGGTCTTTAAAAACAAGCAAGATGAATATGGTATCATGGTTAGAAACAAGGCTAGATTAGTAGCCAAAGGTTTCAACCAAGAAGAAGGTATCGATTACGAAGAAACCTTCGCTCCTGTGGCTCGATTAGAAGCCATAAGGATGCTCTTTGCCTATGCTAGTAGTAATAGTTTTAAGTTGTTTCAAATGGATGACAAAAGCACTTTTCTTAATGGCTTTATTTTCGAAGAAGTTTATGTTGAACAACCTCCCAGATTTGCAAATAATAGCCTCCCTAATCATATGTTTAAATTAACTAAAGCTCTCTATGGTTTAAAACAAGCCCCAAGGGCTTGGTGTGAGAGACTTAATTATTTTCTTATTGAAAATAATTTCTCAAAAGGCAAGTGTTGAATCTCGGATTTTGATGATAAAATCAATTGATGGGTTAATTGATCTAATCCATATTATTGAGTTAAGTGTGCAGGAGTAACTACGATAACCAGAAAACATAAAGCAAGAATACCGGAGTCAAGTTCGATGGACGTTTAAGAGTCCGAAGAATCGTCGGAGATGCTGTTGGAACCAACCGAGAAGAAATCGGGAACCTGTCGAAATTTTCGGAAGTTCGCCAAAGAGATCGTTGGAGGTTCATGGAGATCACTGAGAAGGCTCCGCTACTCATTAAAGTCATCACAAGTTCGGGAGCTTGCTGAGAGTCCATCGGAAGAAGTTCGTCGGAAAGCTCGCCGGAACAAGACTCGACGTTCGTGGTTGAAAACTTGCTTAGGATGTGTTTTGTTATGTAGTTCACTTGTAATTAGGATTAGGATTAAGAGATAATCCTATATCCTGGTTATGGGCCAACTGGACCCAAAATTAGACTTGGTTTGGGCTAAATTTGAAGCCCAATAAGTGAATCGAAGGGTCTAGCGGTGGCACCGCTAGACTGGGCGGTTGCACCACCTCGGCTGGGCGGTGGCACTGCCCAGCCCTGTCAATGTCTGACAGTGACAGGCGGTGGCACCGCCAGCATCGGGAACCCAAAGAGAATTCCAATTTTGGAGCCCAAATTTGAATCCTCTTGAGGCCTATAAATACCCCTCAAATCTCAGCTGAGATTACAACTTTTTGAGCAACAATTGTTTGAGAGAAAGGCCTTAGAAAAGTCTTAGCTAGTCTTGTTTTCAATTTGCTAGTGTTCACCTCCTTCTTTCTTGCTGAAAATCTGTAAGAGAGTGAACCGCTTGTAAAAAGTTGTAAGAGGGGTATTCACCCTTCCCTTTCAAGAGATTTGCTAGTGGAAGGTGGGAGCCTCATCGAAGAGGGGCCTCGCAAGTGGATGTAGGTCACTTGACCGAACCACTTTAAAAACGATGTAATCTCTGGTTTGCGTTTCATTACTGCTATTTACATTTCTGTAAACCTTCTTACTTACTTTATTTCCTCATTACATTTGCTGCACAACTTTGTGAATACGCTTTCAAGTTAAGCACTTCCGATTCCGATTTTTATCGTACGAAAGATTTGTCGAAACCAACGTTTTAATCCGCTGCACTAATTCACCCCCCCCCCCTCTTAGTTCCGCTCCGATCCTAACAATTGGTATCAGAGCTAGGCTCACTCTCATATTTGGTTTAATACCCAAGAGAGATGACTTACTCCGGCATGCATGAGGGTCATTCTATCATACGTCCACCCTTGTTTAATGGGTCGGATTATACTTATTGGAAGACTCGGATGCGGATCTTCCTCATTTCTATGGATTTCGAGCTTTGGACTATTGTTGAAAATAGATTTCAAAAATCTTCTCTTCCGATGAGCGAATGGAATGAATCGGAAAAGAAGGTTTTTGCTTTAAATGCAAAGGCTATTAATGCCTTATTTTGTGCACTAGATAAAAATGAATTTAATCGTATTTCAATTTGTGATTCGGCTTTTGATATTTGGAGAACTCTTGAGGTCACTCATGAAGGCACTAGCCGAGTGAAAGAGTCCAAAATCAATATCCTTGTGCACTCTTACGAACTTTTCCGAATGAAACCAAGTGAGTCCATCGGAGACATGTACACCCGGTTTACGGATGTCATCAATGGACTCAAAGCTCTTGGTAAAGATTTTACTAACTTTGAACTAGTAACTAAAATCTTAAGATTCCTCCCTAAAAGTTGGGATCCAAAAGTTACGGCCATTCAAGAGGCCAAAGACCTTAAAACATTCCCTCTTGAAGAACTCATTGGGTCTCTAATGACCTACGAAATGATATGTCAAGCTCATCAAGTGATGAGGACAGTGACAATGACATTGCACTTTTGACTCAAAAATTTAAAAAATATTTAAGAAAGAATAAATTTAAAAATAATACAAAAAATAAATTTGAACAAAAGAAGGACCCAGTGATTTGCTATGAATGCAAAAAACTGGGACACTACAAGAACGATTGTCCTCAAGCCAAAAAGAGAACATCAAAGAAGAAGGCGCTCAAGGCAACATGGGATGATTCAAGCGCGTCCGAAGAAGAGGAGTCCAACACTGAGCAAGTTGCTCATTACGCCCTAATGGCCATCGGAGATGAGGTAACAGATTTAATTGATGCAGATTTACCTTATCATGAATTGTTAAATGTTTTCCATGAGTTATTTGATAAATGTAAGACAATTAGTAGAAAATATAAATTGCTAAAAAAGGAGCATGATAGTCTCACTTGTGATATCGATAAATTAAAAACTGAATATCATGATAGTTTAGCTCCATGAATAAAATGCCATGATCTAGAATCTCTCCAAAAGGAGAACTTGCTACTTAAGGACACCTTGAAGAAATTCGAGGTTGGTAGCAAATCTTTGAACATGATCCTTACAAATAAGGGTCACGTTCCTAAAAGAAGTGGAATCGGATTTGTGAGAAGTCCTCACCAAAATCCTGTTGAATCTCGTATTTTGATGATAAAACCAATTGATAATTATATTTATGTTTAACTACATTTTGAGTGATGTAGGTCTACTCGATCAGGATTAGACAGTTAACGCAGGAGGAATTGATGTTGCGCCGGAAGAGAACACGTCAGGATATTGGATGGCTGAACGCTTCGGACGTCGGGCATTGGGCCAAGGAGAGCAGAATTGCGCCAAGGATATCGGGGTTGCAGAGGTCAACTACCGATTGGGCAACAAGCCGCAAGAGAGGACGATGTGCTGAAGAATCGGACGAAGCGCCAACCAATGACGTGCCGAGCAACATAATGTCAATTCGCGTTGTAATAATTGTCTAGATCGGAGTAGAGTTTTAGCTTGTGGGTGCAGGATTAACTACGATAACGACGAAGACATAAAGCAAAACAAAGTCTCGGAGTCAAGCATGAAGGATTCATTGCGAGTTCAAGAGTTCGACGGAAGTCCGAAGGTTCGTCGGGAATGCTGTCGGAACTAGCCGAGAATGAGTAGGGAGCTTGCCGAAGGGTTTTTCGGAAGCTCGCCGGAAGGTTCGTTGGAAGTCCGCGGAGCTCGCCGAGAAAGATCGGAGCTTGCCGAAGAAGCTTGTTGGAACTCGTCAAGATCAAATCGTGAAGACTAGGAGCTTGCCGGGAGTCCGCATAATGGTTTTCGAGAGTTTATCGGAAAACCGTCGGACGGAAGCTTGCTGGAAAAAGTCTTGACTTATGGACTTTGTAATAGCTTAGAAAATGTCTTTAAATTCATAGTTAGCACGTTAATTAGGGTTAGGATTAGGTGTTAATTTTATAACCCAAGTAGGGGCCAATTGGGCCCGAGTTCGGACTGGTTTAGGCCAAGTTTGGAGCCCAACCAGTGAGCTGAATTGGCCTAGGCGGTGGCACCGCCTAGCACCCGAGAGCTGGGCGGTGGCACCGCCCAGCACTGTCAATGTCTGACAGTGACAGGCGGTGGCACTGCCAGCATCGAGAACCCAAAGAGAATTCAAATTTTGGAGCCCAAATTTGAATCTTCTTGAGGCCTATAAATACCCCTCAAATCTCAGCTGAGATTACAACTTTTTGAGCAGCAATTGTTTGAGAGAAAGGTCTTAGAAAAGTCTTTGCTAGCCTTGTTTTCAATTTGCTAGTGTTCACCTCCTTCTTTCTTGCTGAAAATTTGTAAGAGAGTGAACAACTTGTAAAAGGTTGTAAGAGGGGTATTTGCCATTCCATCTCAAGAGATTTGCTAGTGGAAGGTGGGAGCCTCATCGAAGAGGGGCCTCGCAAGTGGATGTAGGTCATTTGACCGAACCACTGTAAAATTGGCGTGATTTCTGGTTTGCATTTACTTATTGTCAATTACATTACTACAAACCATTTGCACTTTAATGCTCTACTTCTTTGTCTCCGTCTTACTTATCTCTTCAAGTTAAAATGCAATCGAAACGGTTTCAAACGAAAACATTACTTTTATCGTACGCAGTTTTCGAAAGTGTTTAAATCGTCAAAAGTTTATCACACTTTACCACTGTACTAATTCACCCCCCCCCCCCTCTTAGTGCCGCTCCGATCCTAACAAATCCAACCACCTTTATTAAAGGCCCCGTCTTACATGTTCGACACCAAAGCAATTGCAACTTTTGTTACAAATATGGACATAAAACTTATAAATGTCCATTCAAGAAAATTAGTCCGAACAAACTAATTTGGGTTCCTAAAGGAACCATGATCAATTCTATGCAATATGATGAACAAGTTTTTAAGGCACCCAAAAGAAAATGGGTACCTAAAAATAATCCCTTCTTGTAGAAACATACACCATCACAAGCTAGGAGCAAGAGATGGTATCTAGATAGTGGATGCTCAAGACATATGACTGGAGATCCATTTCATTTCTCTATGCTCACTAGCAAAGAAGAAGGGTACGTCACCTTCAGAGACAACAACCAAGGCAAAATCATTGGCAAGGGAACCATAGGTAACAAATTAAAATTTTCTATTGATGATGTCTTACTAGTTGATGGATTGAAACATAATCTCTTGAGTGTTAGTCAATTATGCGATAAAGGTTATATCGTTAGATTTGAATCAAATGTGTGTATTATTGAAAAACCAAACCATAACATAACTATGATTGCATTAAAACAAAATAATGTCTACACCATCAACCTTGATGAATTAAGTAATGAAATGTGCTTCTCCGCTTTAAATGATGACGCTTGGCTTTGGCATAGGAGACTAGGCCATACAAGCATGAAACTAATATCTAAGATCTCATCTAAAGATTTGTGTGAGGAATTCCAAATATAAAGTTTATCAAGGACAAAGTATGCGATGCATGTCAACTAGGTAAACAAATAAAAACTAGTTTCAAACCAAAAACTCAAATTAGCACCACTAGACCATTACAATTGATTAATTTGGATTTATTTGGACCAATTGACACGACAAGTCTAGGGAGAAGCAAATATGCATTTGTAATTGTAGATGACTATACTAGATACACTTGGACCTATTTCTTAGCTCACAAAAGTGATTGCTTCAAGTGTTTCTATAAATTTTGTAAACTCACTCAAAACGAAAAAGGTTTCATGATTTCATCAATTCAGAGTGATCACGGTGGCGAATTTCAAAACCGTGACTTTCAAAATTTTTGTGAGGTTAATGGATACAATCACAACTTCTCCACTCCGAGGAATCCCCAACAAAATGGAGTAGTTGAAAGAAAATATAGAAACCTACAAGAAATGGCAAGAACTATGTTAAATGAACATAGTTTACCTAAGTATTTTTGGGCCGAAGCCGTAAATATGGCTTGCTACATCATGAATAGAGTCCTAATAAGACCATCCTTATCAAAAACTCTCTATGAATTATGGAATAACAAAAAACCAAATATTTCCTATTTTAAAGTTTTCGGTTGTAAATACTTTATTTTGAATGAAAGGGATGCCTTAGGAAAATTTGATGCTAAATCTGATGAAGGCATCTTTCTTGGTTACTCTTTCGTTTCTAAGGCTTTTCGGGTTTTTAACAAAAGAACGTTAGTAATATAAGAGTCTATTCATGTAGTTTTTAATGAAATTTCTAATTTAAAGAAAAATGTTTTTGATGATGATCTTGGTTTTGATAATTTGAATTTAAATGAACCCCCTCCTCAAAATAGCAACTTGGATGCACCTTCTTCCAAAATTTCCTTACCCAAGGAATGGAAGTATATAGATGCTCATCCAAAGGAGCTAATTATAGGAGATACATCAAACGGGGTTCAAACTCGTTCCTCTTTCAAGAATTTTTGTGCTAACGCCGCCTTCCTTTCTCAAATCGAACCTAAATGCATTGATGAGGCCATAAAAGATGATTTTTAGGTTATTGCAATGCAAGAGAAATTGAATCAATTTGAGAGGAATAAGGTATGGAAGCTTGTTCCTAGACCTAGTGACCATTTAGTCATTGATACTAAATGGGTCTTTAGAAACAAGCAAGACGAAAATGGTATCATGGTTAGAAACAAGGCTAGATTAGTGGCCAAAGGTTACAACCAAGAAGAAGGTATTAATTACGAAGAAACCTTCGCTCTCGTGGCTCGATTAGAAGCCATAAGGATGCTCCTTGCCTATGCTAGTAGTAATAATTTTAAACTATTTCAAATGGATGTCAAAAGTGCTTTCTTGAATGGTTTTATTTCCGAAGAAGTATATGTCGAACAACCTCCCGGATTTGAAAATTCTCTTCTTCCTAACCATGTATTCAAATTGACTAAGGCCCTCTATGGCTTGAAACAAGCTTCTAGAGCTTGGTATGAAAGGCTTAGTTCCTTTCTTATTTTAAATAATTTTACTAAAGGCAAGGTTGATACTACATTGTTTATTAAACATTTTAAAAATAATTTTCTTATTGTGTAAATTTATGTTGACGATATTATTTTTGGCTCTTCGGATGAATCACTATGTGAATCATTTGCCAAATGTATGAGTCATGAATTTGAAATGAGTTTAATGGCTGAATTAACTTTCTTTTTGGGATTACAAATCAAACAACTTAGTGATGGTATATTTCTTAACCAATCTAAATATACATTAGAATTGTTAAAACGATTTAACATGGATAATTCAAAAGCAATAAACACCCCTATGAGTACTGCGACTAAGTTAGATATGGATGAAAATAGTAAAAATTTCGATCAAAAAACATATAGGGGAATGATAGGTAGTCTACTCTACCTCACCACGACTAGACCAGATATTATGTTTAGTGTAAGACTTTACGCTAGGTTTCAATCAAATCCTAAATTATCTCATCTTAAAAGTGTTAAAAGAATATTTAGGCATCTTAAAGGAACTCCAAATCTAGGACTGTGGTATCTAAAATCTGAAAAATTTGATTTAATAGCTTATGCAGATGCCGATTTTGGCGGATGCAGGATAGATAGAAAAAGTACATCTGGAACATGCCAATTTTTAGGACATGCACTTGTTTCTTGGACTTCCAAGAAACAAAATTTAGTTGCACTATCTACGGCGGAAGCCGAATACATTGCTACAAGTGCATGCTGTGCATAACTTGTTTGGATGAAAAATACATTAGAAGACTATGTAATTCACTTTAAAAACATTCCCATAAAATGTGATAATACTAGTGCCACATGTCTTACTAAAAATCCAATTCAGCACTCTAGAACTAAGCACATCGACGTTAGGTATCATTTCATATGCGATCATGTCCTTAACAATGATGTTGTTCTAAAATTCATTGACACAAAGCATCAATTAGCAGATATATTTACAAAAGCTTTGAATGAAGACCAATTTGAATTCATTAGAAAGGAATTAGGTATGTTAAATTGTCCCTAAGAATAAACTTGTTTGAATGGATTTTCTGTAAAGTTTTTCATTCTCTCTCTGTTTCTCGGTGAATCTGATCCTTCTCTTTCGATTCTAAATGACTTGTTAAATTATCTTATTCTATCTTGAGTCAAACACCGCTCCCATCTGATCAAGATTAATGATTTTATGATATTTTGAATCTTGAAATTGATTTTGATGGCTTGATTATGAGTTTCAAGTTGACGAATTGAATTTGAATGGATTTGTATTCGAATTATAATCTTGACTTATTGGAGTTACTACTTGAAACTTTTTTCTTATCCCAATCTCTTCTTTGTACATCTACACTTTTTGTTATTTATAGAAAGAAGAGATTTGATAATATGGATGAATGCTGAATTTTCCTTTAAGATGAACTCTGCGTAAATATTTTAGCATACTTAATTTTGAATGATAAAATCTTTGTATGATCAATGATAATATAGATGAATGATGTATGATCAATGATAAAATCTTTGTATGACAAATTATGTGCTTCAAGTCTCATTCCCTTTTTGTTGATGATAAAGGGGGAGAAAAGTGATGACTTGTATCATTTTAATAGCATGACTTATATGAATTGCAAAAGCTTGTGTGATATGAATGTCTTATATACCTTACAAAATCTTTGAGAATATCGCAAGATCGATTGATCATATTGTAAGCATGCCTTACATTTATATCATGAAATTCATGTTGAAAATCTTTATCTCCTGCCATAGTAAAAATTGTCTCTTATCATTCGACTTGAAAATGATTTTCATCGAAGTTTTGTATTTACTATTGCTTAATGAGAATAATGATAAGTTCTACGGTTAGAACTTATCGGTTTATGCTTGAATTCAATGGATGAAATTCAAGTGTTTTCATCTTCTCATAATATGGCATATAGATAGGGGGAGTTATGTTTAACTCCGTAATCAATTGATTGTCATCATCAAAAAGGGGGAGATTATTGAATCTCGGATTTTGATGATAAAATCAATTGATGAGTTAATTGATCTAATCCATATTATTGAGTTAAGTGTGCAGGAGTAACTACGATAACCAGAAAACACAAAGCAAGAATACCGGAGTCAAGTTCAATGGACGTTTAAGAGTCCGAAGAATCATCGGAGATGCTGCCGGAACCAACCGAGAAGAAATCGGGAACTTGTCGGAATTTTCGGAAGTTCGCCGAAGAGATCGTCAGAGGTTCACGGAGATCACCGAGAAGGCTCGGCTACTCGTTAAAGTCATCACAAGTTCGGGAGCTTGCTAGGAGTCCGTCGGAAGAAGTTCGTCGGAAAGCTCGCTGGAACAAGACTCGACGTTCGCGGTTGAAAACTTGCTTAGGATGTGTTTTGTTATGTAGTCCACTTGTAATTAGGATTAGGATTAAGAGATAATCATATATCCTGGTTAAGGGCCAACTGGGCCCAAAATTAGACTTGGTTTGGGCTAAATTTGAAGCCCAACAAGTGAACCGAAGGGTCTTGCGGTGGCACCGCCAGAATGGGCGGTTGCACCGCCCAGCACCCGAGAGCTGGGTGGTGGCACCACCTCGGCTGGGCGGTGGCACCGCCCAGCACTATCAATGACTGACAGTGACAGGCGGTGGCACCGCCACTGATAGGCGGTGGCACCGCCAGCATCGGGAACCCAAAGAGAATTAAAATTTTGGAGCCCAAATTTGAATCCTGTTGAGGCCTATAAATACCTCTCAAATCTCAGCTGAGATTACAACTTTTTGAGCAGCAATTGTTTGAGAGAAAGGCCTTAGAAAAGTCTTAGCTAGTCTTGTTTTCAATTTGCTAGTGTTAACCTCCTTCTTTCTTGCTGAAAATCCGTAAGAGAGTGAACCGCTTGTAAAAAGTTGTAAGAGGGGTATTCACCCTTCCCTTTCAAGAGATTTGCTAGTGGAAGGTGGGAGCCTCATCGAAGAGGGGCCTCGCAAGTGGATGTAGGTCACTTGACTGAACCACTTTAAAAACGGCGTAATCTCTGGTTTGCATTTCATTACTGCTATTTACATTACTGCAAACCTTCTTACTTGCTTTATTTCCTCATTACATTTGCTGCACAACTTTGCGAATACGCTTTCAAGTTAAGCACTTCCAATTCCGATTTTTATCGTACAAAAGATTTGTCGAAACCAACGGTTTAATCCGCTGCACTAATTCACCCCCCCCCTCTTAGTGCCGCTCCGATCCTAACAGCAAGGTCGGTACTACATTGTTTATCAAGAATTTTGAAAATAATTTTCTCATTATCCAGATTTATGTTGATGATATTATCTTTGGTTCTACGAACGAATCTCTTTGTGAATCTTTTGCTAAAACTATGAGCCTTGAATTTGAAATGAGTTTGATGGGAGAATTAACCTTCTTCTTTGGCTTATAAATTAAACAACTTAACAATGATATATTTATTAATCAAACTAAATATGCTTTAGATTTGCTAAAAAGATTTAATATGGATAGTTCGAAAGCTATCAACACTCCGATGAGCACCTCCACTAAGTTAGAAATTGATGAAAGTGGAGAAAGCTTCGATTAAAAAACTTATAGGGGTATGATAGGAAGTTTACTTTATCTCACTGCAACTAGACCGGATATCATGTTCAGTGTAGGACTTTGTGCTATGTTTCAATCGAACCCTAAGATATCTAATCTCAAAGCAGTTAAAGGAATACTTAGATATCTTAAAGATACCATAAATCTAGGATTATGGTATCCAAAATCCGAGAATTTTGAGTTAATTGCTTATGCTGATACGGATTTTGCTGGGTGTAGACTAGATAGAAAAAGCACATCAGGAACATGTCAATTTTTGGGATATGCCCTTGTTTCCTGATCATCCAAGAAACAAAACTCGGTTGCACTATCAACAACCAAAGCTGAGTATATTGCAGTTAGTGCATGTTGTGCACAAGTTGTGTGGATGAAAAATACCTTATAAGATTATAAAGTTCATCTAAAAGTATTCCCATTAGATGTGATAATATAAGTGTAATATGTTTAACAAAGAATCCCATTCAACACTCAAGAACAAAACATATTGATATTAGACATCACTTTATATGAAATCATGTCACTAATCATGATGTAATTATAGAGTTCATTGATACTAAACATCAACTAGCTGATATTTTTACAAAGTCTTTAAGTGAAGAACAATTTGATTTCATTAGAAGAGAATTAGGAATGTTGATTTGTCTGAATGCATAAACTTATTAAATTCATTTTTTGAACTTTCTTGATTCAATGATCAATCACATAATTGCTATGAAGAGAATTTTACACGATTACATGGCTTAATAACATGTTAGAAATTATATATTTTGGATGCAAAATTTCCATGATGATAAGCATGTTTTACCTTCATGATTGTGTTTGAAAATCTATAGCAAAATTTGTCCGAATACATGAATTTCATTTTAAAACTTTTTTGATCTTAATAATACTGTTTGAATACATGATTTTGTATTTCTCTTCCAAACTTAATGGAGCTTTCATGAGCCAAAATGATTTTATATCAATGTATCAAGTTTATTTCATATCAATGCTCTATGATTTTTGACATATGAAAATGCATCTCTCATAGATTTATCTTGAATTTTTAATTGAGAAAGGGATTTGATGAAATGATTCTTTCATATGAATTCCTTCTTGATGAAGGAAGATTTCCTTTTGAGATGAACACTTGCATGAATTTCATTCACATGCATATCTTGATCCATATAAAAATGAAGCATGATTTAATCTCTTATCGTTTTGTTTAACTTCACTTAAGTAAGCTCACAATGACTTTCCTCCTTCATGCAAATAGTTTTGAATCTCGGATTTTGATGATGAAGTCAATTGTCATTTGTTGTCTAATCTATGTGTTGAGATAAGTGTGCAGGATTAACTACGATGAAAGTAAGACATGCAGCAGGAGTTGCGCGGGAGTCATGACAATGATCACGTTGGGAGTTCGAGAGCTTGACGGAAGTTCGGACAGTCATCGGAGGTTCTGCAGGAACAAATCCGAGAAGTCCAGAAACTTGCCAAAGAAGCTCGTCGGAAGTTGCCAAGTGGATCGTCGCAAGTCCAGGAGTTTGCCGGAAGTCCACAGGAGCATCACCGAGGGTTTATCGGATGATCGACAGAAGTTCGCCGGAAACTCGCCGGAAGAAGCGATTGACGCACCGGAGCAAGCTGCAGAAATTGTCTTAGGATTTATCATAGTTAGCACTAATGATTAAGTTGAAAATGGGAGGTGATCCCATTAGCTTAATCTTGGGGCAATTGGGCCCTTGAAAAACCCAAATTGGGCCGAATGAATCAACCCATTCGGACCCTGGTTGCTGTGGGAGGTGCAACCGCCCAAGCCAGGAGGTAGCACCGCCTGGGCTAAGTCTCCCAGGGAGACTTGGCGGTGCAACCGCCCCAGCCAGGAGGTGCAACCGCCTGGGCTCAGTCTCCGAGTGAGACTGGGCGGTGCAACCTCTCCTGACAAGAGGTGGCACCGCTTGAGCTCAAGTTTCGAGCTCTGCCAGGCGGTGCAACTGCCCCAGTCAGGAGGTGCAACAGCCTGAGCTCGGTCTTCGAGCTCTAGCAGAGAGGTGCAACCGCCCCTGATAGAGGTGGCACTGCCCAGAGGCTCAGTCTTCGAGCTCTGCTAGGCGGTGCAACCGCCCTAGTCAGGAGGTGCAACCACCTGATCCCGGAATTCCGGGAATTGACAGTTTTGAGCTCCAAATTTGAACTGGGTTGGAGCCTATAAATACCCCACCCATTCAGCACTGAAAGGAGGAACTTACACTCGAAATCTTGATATCTTTTTGTGATTCTTAGAGCTCAAAACTGTTGTAAAGACCAAAAGTTCTCCTCCTTCTGTTCTTCAAAGTTTGAGTTGTAAAGAGAGGAGAGAAAACTTCTGTAAGGGTTGTCTCCTAAGCCCGTCAAAAGGAGTAAATCTATAAAAGGGTGGTTGGCCTTCGCCTATTGAAGGAAGGCCTCTAGTTGACGTCGGTGACCTCGTCGGTGGAGGAAGCCAAAAGTAGAGTAGGTCAAGATTGACCGAACCACTCTAAATCTTGGTTTGCATTTCCTTTGAGCATTTTACCTTCACTGCAAACTTCTCAATAGCTTACTGCCTTCTGCGATTTTACGAACGAGTTTCTAAGTTCAGAACTTTCCGAATCTACGTTTAGACTTAAATCGGCTTTTTTCGCACGATCATCATATTTCAATTTACGTTTACATTTTGATTTCAATCATAACTGTTTACTGCCTTCTGCGATCTTACGAATAAGTTTCTAAGTTCAGAACTTTCTAAATATGCGTTTAGACGTAAATCGACTTTTATCGTACGAACGTCGCATTTTAGTTTGCGCTTGTATTCTGCTTTCCATCATAAACTACAAACTGCCTTCGTAGATCTACTTTCACATCATCTCGCTTAATCTCAAGTTAAAGTAATCTTCGAATCGACTTTCACATCGAAATCGTTTTTATCGAACGAACGCAGCTTTCGTTTTAATCGCTGAAAAATTTTCGCTGCACTAATTCACCCCCCCCCCCCCTCTTAGTGCTCTTGATCATAACAATTGGTATCAGAGCTCGGTTAACTCTCAAACGGATTAAAACCCAAGAGAGATGGCTTACACCGGAAACCAAGAGGGCCATCCTATTACACATCCACCCATGTTTAATGGGACGGACTACACCTATTGGAAGACCCGAATGAGGATCTTTTTTATTTCTATGGACTTTGAACTTTGGAATCTTGTCGAGAATAGTTTTTCGAAGTCTTCTCTTCCAATGATCGATTGGAATGATTTGGAGAAGAAGGCTTTCGCTCTTAATGCAAAGGCTATGAATGCCTTATTTTGTGCACTTGATAAAAACGAGTTTAATCGTGTTTCGATTTGTGAAACCACATTTGATATTTGGCATACACTCGAAGTGACTCATGAAGGCACAAGTAGAGTGAAAGAGTCAAAAATCAATCTTTTGTTACACTCTTTCGAACTTTTCTAGATGAAACCGAGTGAGACTATTGGCGACATGTTTACCCGTTTCACGGATGTCGTCAACGGTCTAAAAGGACTCGGAAAAAGTTTTTCAGATTTTGAGCTCGTAAATAAGATTCTAAGATCCCTTCCTAAGAGTTGGGATCCTAAAGTCACTGCTATTCAAGAGGCGAAAGATCTAAACAACTTCCCTCTTGAAGAACTAATTGGGTCATTAATGACCTACAAGATGACTTGCAAAGCTCATGAAGAGCAAGAAGACATCCTTCCAAAGAACAGGAAGGATATGACACTTAGAACTTTGGAAGACCACTTGAAAGAAAACTCAAGTGATGAGGACTGTGACGATGACTTGGCACTTCTAACAAGAAAATTTAAAAAAATCATTAAAAGAAACAAGATTAAGAATGATACTAAAAATAAACTTGAACCCAAGAAGGACCAAGTTATTTGCTATGAGTGCAAAAAGCCGGGACACTACAAGAGTGATTGTCCCCAAGCCAAAAAGAGAACAACAAAGAAGAAGGCGCTCAAAGCAACATGGGATGATTCGAACGCGTCCGAAGAAGAGGAGTCCAACACCGAGCAAGTTGCTCATTACGCTTTAATGGCCATCGGAGAGGAGGTAACAAATTTATTAGATGTAGATTTATCTTTCAATGAATTATTAAATGCCTTCCATAACTTATTTGATGAATGCAAGATTATCAATAGAAAATATAAATTGCTAAAAAAGGAGCATGATAGTCTTACTTGTGATTTTGATAAGTTAAAAACTGAATATCATGATAGTTTAGATCCATGCATCAAATGCCATGATCTAGAAACTCTCCAAAAAGAAAACTTGCTACTTAAAGACACCTTGAAGAAATTCGAGGTTGGTAGCAAGTCATTAAACATGATCCTTGCAAACAAGGGTCACGTTCCAAAAAGGAGTGGAATTGGATTTATGAGAAGTTCTCACCAAAATCCAACCACCTTCATAAAAGGCCCCATCTTACATGTTCAACACCAAACCAAATGCAACTTTTGTTTTAAACTTGGACACAATACGCACTATTGTCCATTCAAGAAAATTAGTCCAAACAAATTGATTTGGGTTCCTAAAGGAACCATGATAAATTCTATGCAACATGATAGACAATGTAGATCTATTTGTGAGGCACCCAAAAGCAAATGGGTACCTAAAAATTATCCCTTCCTGTAAAAACATTGAAAACATAAAAATTTTAGGCTGGAGCAAGAAATAATATTTTGCTCCTTGATTCTCGATATTCATAACCCAAGATCCAAAAATGAACTCGCAATGCTCTCTAGCCTAAATTACAGACGGAGATTATAAATTTAAAATCACAAATGCGACTTAGATACAACCTTATTTGACTTTTCAGAATTAGAAACGTATGATTCCCAAATTCACATATCCCCTGGATTTTCGAACCCATCAATTTCATCCATTCATAACCTTCGAATCTAACTCTGTATCATGAAGTGACTAAGTCTGTCTTGAGCTTGCAAGACTTACCAACTTGAAGAAACTCTCACAAACATACGTACGACATTGAGAGTATGCACGTTAAAAATCTATCTTGATCATGCAAAAGTCATTCTTACATAATTACGTAAGTAAAGTTGATTGCTCTGAATGAAAATTCTCCTCAAGATGGAAAAAAAGCTCTCAGATCAAATCACACTAATCAGAACAAGTGCTCACCGCCTGCAGGCGGTGGCACCGCCCCGGCTGGAGGTAGCACCTCTAGCTGTCACGTGTTGCAAGCGGTTGCACCGCTCCAGCCAGAGGTGCAACCGCCCGCAACTCTGCCCCTTTTTAACCCAAGCTAGGGCCGGCGGTGAAACCGACCGAAACTCACTTCCTTCCCTCCTCTACTCTCCCAAGCCTCCTCCATCTCCATTTCCCCATCTTAGCATCCCAAATACCCCTCATTTCGAAGCAAAGCATCAACAATCCTTCCCTCTCTTGAAGATATCACTAAGATACTCTCTAAGAAGCCATTAAACTCTTTTTTTTTAATTCATTTACTCTTGCTCATCACTATTGTTCTAAACAGCAGTAGTTATGGGATCTAGAAGATCCTCAAGGGACAAAGGAAAGAGGAGATTAGTAGAAGACTTTGATCCCACCCTTTTCGATTCAAAATACAATGCTGAAAAATTTTCCTCTTTTGAACTTAGGAGTGTCAATAAGGGAAAATACATAGATTTAAGTGAACTAAGAGACTTAGAGACAATCCAATGGTTTGCAAACTTAGATCTACTTCCAATTTTGTAAATTAACGAACCCATCTATCCAAGACTTGTTAGATTATTTTACAACAACATACAAGTAGATGAAGAAGAAAGAATGTCCACCTATATCTTAGGACAACACATCTCAATTACGGATAGATTCATTTGCGACATGATAGACATTCCCATGAAAAGTAGAGGACTTTACTTTAGAGGATCATGGGATGATGAAACTATTGGAACAACATACGTTGAAGCCATAGGAACAATTTTTGCCAATCCCAACTTAGCATTTGTTCCTAAAAGTTGTGAACATTTACTGCCTCTAAACACTAAGGTACTTCATCATGTCCTAACTAGCATCATTCTCCCTAAACAATACCATTATGATGAAGTAAGCCAATTAGAATTAGGAACTATGTATTTGATCATGAAAGGACATGACATTTGTCTTGGTTATCTCATCCAACAAAACATGTTAGAACTATCTAAGAAAGACATGATGCTCCCATATTGTGGTATAATAACTAGAATAATGAAAGCCTACGATATTCTAATACCACCGGAAGAAGAAGTAATAAAAGTAGATAGATTTAGCATAATTAATAAAAATCTACTTCACCGATTAAGATGTTTTTATAGAAACGGTAACTGGGTTAGAATGCCAAGAAGAACTGATCCCCCTCAACCTGAACCAGAATCGAAAACACCAGTATTTAGGGGTACCTAATCTCCTCCGATCTGTCCCTTTGAGGAAACACATCCATTTGAGCAAACTCATACATCACCTGTCGAAGATATTGGGATTCGGATGGATCGATTCGAACAAAGACAAGAACGGGTTGAACAATGATAAGATCAAATCCTATCTGACCTGCAGCAAATTCATCGTCAATTTGACTCCTTGTTTAGACACTTTAATTTTCCACCTCATGAATGAGCTTGTATGAACACAATCATCTATGTTATTGTAAACTCTTTATGTTACTCACCATGATGAGCTTTGACTTGATCCTTGATATGGTTACCTTATATATTTTGAGTTGTAAACATCTATCATGGTAAATATATGCCCTGTGGTAAATATAAACTAAATGGTTTTCGCGGATTTTATATTGAAACTAAAAGTTTTGAAAACCTTGTACTTTGATTTCCATGATAAATACAGTTTGAAAAAGTGATATACCAATGCAGTTGATAAATCACTGTCATTGATACTAAACATCAACTAGCCAATATTTTTACAAAACCTCTAAGTGAAGAACAATTTGATTAGGAATGTTGATGTGTCCGAATACTTAAACTAGTTAAAAGTACTTTTCGGACTTTATTGAATGATCAAATCACTTGATTGTCATGTGTTGAAATGTTTTGATCTTGTCCGAATGCATGAAAGAATTCATCTCATTTTTGGACTCGCTTAACAGCTGGAATGAAAAAAATCAAACACACTCTTATGAAAAATATTTTTTCGAAATGGATTTGATAAAATGACTTTCCTCCTTCATGCACAAAGAATTATAACATACAAGGAGAAGAAGTATTCAAAGCATTATACTTATCATGCCTTCCTTTATATGCTTGATAACTTGCTTATATTGTTCTTCTGGTATCACATCTACCATGCTTTTTGTTGATGACAAAGGGGGAGAAATATATGAATTGATTTGATGCTATAAACACTGATGCTATGATTATGCCATGCCTGCATCATCAAGAGATATATGAAAAGATGCCATATATAGAAATGCAACACTTGCTAAAATATAAGAAATGTGTGCATCATGTAATGATATCAAAATCTTACTTCACAGCTTTACATGTTGATATCTTACAATATGATGAATTGCTACTATTACCATCATTCAAACTTGTAATGTAAAATTTAAAAATGAATGTCAAGCCTTGACATCATCTTCAAAGAGATACATCACGATAGGAATCATGATGGGAATATGTCTCTTGAATTTATAAGGTTTTAAATTTAAGAATGACTTATCTCAAGTATGGCATATAGACAGGGGGAGTTAAGGTTAACTACATTATCAATTGATTGTCATCATCAAAAAGGGGGAGATTGTTGAATCTTGGATTTTGATGATGAAGTCAATTGTCATTTGTTGTCTAATCTATGTGTTGAGATAAGTCTGCAGGATTAACTACGATGAAAGTAAGACATGCAACAGGAGTTGCGTCGGAGTCATGACAATGATCACGTTGGGAGTTCGAGAGCTCGACGGAAGTTCGGATAGTCGTCGGAGGTTCTGCGGGAACAAATCCGAGAAGTCCAGAAGCTTGCCAAAGAAGCTCGTCGGAAGTTGCCAAGTGGATCGTCGCAAGTCCAGAAGTTTGCCAGAAGTCCGCAGGAGCATCACCGAGGGTTCATCGGATGATCGACGGAAGTTCGCCGGAAACTCGTCGGAAGAAGCGATTGACGCACCGGAGCAAGCTTTAGAAATTGTCTTAGGGTTTATCATAGTTAGCACTAATGATTAAGTTGAAAATGGGAGGTGATCCCATTAGCTTAATCTTGGGGCAATTGGGCCCCTGAAAAACCCAAATTGGGCCGAATGGATCAACCCATTCGACCCTGGTTGCTGTGGGAGGTGCAACCGCCCAAGCCAGGAGGTAGCACCGCGTGGGCTAAGTCTCCCAGGGAGACTGGGTGGTGCAACTGCCCCAGACAGGAGGTGCAACCGCCTGGGCTCAGTCTCCGAGCGAGACTGGGCGGTGCAACCTCTCCTGACAAGAGGTGGCACCGCCTGAGCTCAAGTTTCGAGCTCTGCCAGGTGGTGCAACCGCCCCAGTCAGGAGGTGCAACCGCTTGAGCTCGGTCTTCGAGCTCTGGCAGAGAGGTGCAACCGCCCCTGACAGAGGTAGCACCGCTTAGAGGCTCAGTCTTCGAGCTCTGCCAGGCGGTGCAATCGCCCCAGTCAGGAGGTGCAACCGCCTGATCCCGGAATTCCGTGAATTGACAGTTTTGAGCTCCAAATTTGATATGGGTTGGGGCCTATAAATACCCCACCCATTCAGCACTGAAAGGAGGAACTTACACTCGAAATCTTGATATCTTTTTGTGATTCTTAGAGCTCAAAACTGTTGTAAAGACCAAAAGTTCTCCTCCTTCTGTTCTTCAAAGTTTGAGTTGTAAAGAGAGGAGAGAAAACTTCTGTAAGGGTTGTCTCCTAAGCCCGTCAAAAGGAGTGAATTTGTAAAAGGGTGGTTGGCCTTCGCCTATTGAAGGAAGGCCTCTAATTGACGTCGGTGACCTCGTCGGTGGAGGAAGCCAAAAGTGGAGTAGGTCAAGATTGACCGAACCACTCTAAATCTCGGTTTGCATTTCCTTTGAGCATTTTACCTTCACCGCAAACTTCTCAATAGCTTACTGCCTTCTGCGATTTTTCGAACGAGTTTCTAAGTTCAGAACTTTTCGAATCTGCGTTTAGACGTAAATCGACTTTTTTCGTACGATCATCATATTTCAGTTTACGTTTACGTTTTGATTTCAATCATAAATGTTTACTGCCTTCTGCGATCTTATGAATAAGTTTCTAAGTTCAGAACTTTCTAAATCTGCATTTAGACGTAAATCGGCTTTTATCGTATGAATGTCACATTTTAGTTTGCGCTTGTTTTCTGCTTTCCATCATAAACTGCAAACTGCCTTCGTAGATCTACTTTAACGTCATCTCACTTAATCTCAAGTTAAAGTAATCTTAGAATCAGCTTTCACATAGAAATCGTTTTTATCAAACGAACGCAGCTTTCGTTTTAATAGCTGAAAAATTTCCGCTGCACTAATTCACCCCCCCCTCTTAGTGCTCTTGATCCTAACAAATAGATAATGACAAAGAAAAAGGAAGATGTAATGAAAGCTATCTCCATGTCATGTTTCTTTGAAATGTTTGTATAATTGGTATCCTATCACTTATTATTGAAAAATGACATGAACCTTTCTATGACATGAATCATTACCTCACTTATGCATGAAATATGCTTAAATCATTCTCCTTTTTGTTGATGACAAAAGGGAAAAAATATGTGGTAAATTGATGATAGAAAGAATTGCTATAATTGTCATATTTGCATTATGTTAAAATATTAGAGAAATATGTGATAAATTAATGATAGAATTGTTATAGTTGCTATGATTGCCATATTTGCATTATGTTAAGATATCAAAAGCTTACATCGTAATTTTACAAATTGATATCTTGCCATGAGATGAATTCCTATACATAGAATGAATTACTATACATAGAGCTTACATTTGAAATATTTGCATTATGTTAAGATATCAAGAGCTTGCATCGTAGTTTTACAAATTGATATCTTGCCATATGATGAATTGCTATGATAGAATGAATTGCTTTACATAGAGCTTACATTTGAAATATTTGCATTATGTTAAGATATCAAGAGCTTGCATCACAATTTTACAATGTTGATATCTTAACATATGATGAATTGCTATGATTGCTATATTTCACATTTGAAATATGAAACTTGAAAATGGATGTCATGCCTTGACATCATTTTCAAAGAGAAACATCATGATAGGAATCATGATAGGAGTCATGATAGGGGTATTGATAAGTTTAAATGAACTTAACTTATCAATATGTCTCTTGAATTTAAAAATGACTTATCTCAAGTATGACATATAGATAGGGAGAGTTAAGGTTAACTCTATCATCAATTGATTGTCATCATCAAAAAGGGGGAGATTGTTGAATCTCGGATTTTGATAATGAAGTCAATTGTTATTTGGTTATCTAATCCATATGTTGAGATAAGTGTATAGGATTAACTACGATGGCAGAAAGACATGCGGTAGGTGTTGAGCCGGAGTTAAGACCAAGATCACATTGGGGGTTCGAGAGTTTGTCGGAAGTCTGGACGGTCGTTGGAGGTTCTGTAGGAACAATCCGAGAAGTCCAAGAGCTTGCCAAAGAAGCTCGTCGGAACTCACCAAGAGGATCAATGCAAGTCCAGGAGTTTACTAGAAGTCCGCCGGAGCATCGTTGAGTTTGTTGGAAGTTCGTCGGAAGTTCATCGGAAGCTCGTCGGAAGAAGCGATTGACGCACTGGAACATGATTTGCAGCATTAATGTCTTAAGTGTCATGGTTAGCTAGTAGATTAAGTTAGAATTGGGAGGTGATCCCATTAACTTAATCTGGGACCAATTGGGCGCTAAACAGACCTAAATTGGGTTGAATGGATCAGCCCATTTGGACTCAAAATTCTTGGTTGGTGGTGGCACCGCCTAGGAGACTTGGTCTCCTAGGAATTCTGGGCGGTAGTACCGCCCCTGTCAGGCGGTGGTACCGCCGGCAGTTATTACTGCCAAGCGGTGGTACCGGTGATAGTTATTACTGCCACGCGGTGGTACCGCGCCAGTCAGGCGGTGGTACCGCCAAGACTATGTGGTAGTACCGCCTAGTGTCAGATGCTAAGCAGTAGTACTACCTAGTTATGGCGGTGGTACCGCTAGGATCCCAGAAATCCGGAAGATGACACTTTTGAGCTCCAAATTCAAACCAGTTGGGGCCTATATAAGCCCCACCCTTTCCTGCATGAAAGGGCACCGAAAGCTTGCATTTATTCTGAGAATTTGAGAGCTTAAAAGTGTTGTAAAAGGCTAGAAGTTCTTGTCCCTCTTTTCTCCTAAGCCCGTCAAAAGTAAAGCTTCTATGTTTTGATCATTCAAGAGAGGAGTGGAAATCTATAAGGGTTATCTCCTAAGCTCGTCAAAATGAGTAAAGCTATAAAAGGGTGGTTGGCCTTCGCCTATTGAAGGAAGGCCCCTAGTGGACGTCGGTGACCTCATCGGAGGAGGAAGCGAAAAGTGGATGTAGGTCAAGATTGACCGAACCAATCTAAATCTCAGTTTGCATTTACATTCTGCTCTTTATCTTAACTGCAAACTGCCTCCGTTGCTTTACTTCAACTATACTTTCGCTTGATCTTAAGTTGAAGAACTTTTTGAAACAGTTTTTTATCAAAAACCCTTTTATCATACGAACGTCGCTTTAATCGTCGAAAGTTTTCCACTGCACTAATTCACCCCCCCGTCTTAGTGCTCTTGATCCTAACACCACCTTTTGGGAGGCTGTGCTAGGTGGTACCACTGCCAGATTGGCGGTGCCACCGCCTGGCACCCTACCGGGGTGGTACAACCGCCGAGACTGGCGGTACCACCGCCTTACATAGTCTCGGAGACTGTGCCATGATGGTGTCACCTCTTGGGGCACTGTTTGGGCCTCTCATTAGGCCCAACATAGTCCTTACATGGGCCTAGCTGGCCCCTAATTGGGTTGGCCCAAATCCAAACCCAATTACATGCTAACTACGAAATCGAAGACATAATCTGAGCAAGATAAGTCCGGTTTCTTCCGACGAGCTTCCGGCGAACTTCCGGCGATCTCTCGGCAATGTTCTTGTGGACTCCCGGCATGCTCCTGGACTTCACGATGATCTTCTTGGCAAGTTCTGACAAGCTTCTCTAGCAAGCTCCGAGACTTCCTGGCTGGTTCTGTAATATCCCATTAGTCCCACATCGGAAGTGGGGAATGTGTGTGATTAGCTTATAAGGGCCTGATGAGTGTACTACGTAACCTCCCGCTTAAGCATTTTGGTCCGCCGTTGAGGACCAAAATGGAGTTATTGGCCAGTTAGCTCATCAGACCCGAGTCGTGACATTTGGTATCAGAGCCGACCTAGCATTAGGGTAGGGTGAGAGGGCTGCAGTAGGAAAGGGCTACCCGTGGATGGAGTCAGAGAACTCATCACGGCGTGGAGCCACCACTGAGTTAAACCTCACATGCACTATGCTAGGGTTCGATCTGGGATATGTCTGTCCTTGACGAGGACGCCAAGCTAATTGAGTTGGGGATAATGTAATATCCCATTAGTCCCACATCGGAAGTGGGGAATGTGTATGATTAGCTTATAAGGGCCTGATGAGTGTACTACGTAACCTCCCGCTTAAGCATTTTGGTCCGCCGTTGAGGACCAAAATGGAGTTATTGGCTAGTTAGCTCATCAGACCCGGGTCGTGATAGGTTCCACCAGAACTTACGACAAATATCCGGACTTCCACAGCCATCCATCAACCCTCTACAACCATCCAAAGCAATTCCCACAATTGCTTAAAAGATAGTCACCTTACTGCTGCTGCAATTTAGTTATCCTTATTCGAAAATCCAAAAAAAAAAAAAAAAAATCGTTCCTATATTGCTGCATAAACTTTTCGTCACAAAGTTTTCATCTCTACGACGAAAGATACATTGCAGAATTCCAACCGCATAGCACCATCTGTTTGATCTTGCTACTGTGCTTTTTCTATCCAAATTTTTACGAATTTTTTATGACATCATTGACACTTCTTAACAGTGGATTTCCATTTGGTTTCATCAAAAAATTCTCAATATAAACTACAGATCTTTTATGTCCAATCTGCTGCACTTGAATTGCAGAATTCAAGCCGCATAGCACCATCTGTTTGATCTTGCTACTATGCTTTTTCTATCCAAATTTCTACGAAATTTTTATGAAATCTTTGACACTTCCTAATAGTAGATTTCCCTTTGGTTTCATCGAAAAATTCTCAATATAAACTACTGATCTTTTATGTCCAATCTGTTGCACTTGAAAATCTATGCTGCAGAAAATTTCAGCTGCATATCGTTGTTGCCTTAACCCATCTATTTGCAATCTTTTTTGAATGAAATTTCTTATACACTTCATAGATCATCTTGGCTTCCATCTATGATTGATCTATTAAGAAATTCATCTCTAAAAATGATTTTATGTTGCTGCAAATTTTCATCGTAACCCGCTGAAATTTTTCAACGATAATTCTGCAATTGCAACTTGCACCAATTTCCTTGCTGTTATACTACCGAAATTTTCTTGATTAAATTAGATATCCATGCTGTCATATAAACTGTGATTTTGCTATCAATTCCCTCCTCAATTCTCTCAAGTTTTTGGTGGAAATTACGTCGAGAAACCGTTGTTTCTTCGACGACAATTCTACTCTTACAAGATAGCAGATACTTGCTGCAACTTCCACGGATTTCTGTCAAACCTTTGCTACCATCTACCACAGATCCAAAACTTTCAACCACAGCCCTAAAACTCTACTAATTTGAACACACAACAACCATGAATTTTTGCTTTCTTCTGTTAGGATCGGAGTGGCACTAAGAGGGGGGGGGTGAATTAGTGCAGCGGATTAAAACTTCGGTTTTAGAAAATCTTTCGTACGATAAGAACGGAACTTGAAAAGCTTAATCTTGAAAGCGTATTCTTAAATATGCGCAGCAAAAGTAATAAGGAACTTAAAGCATATAAGAAGGTTTGCAATAATGTAAATAGCAATAATGAAATGCAAACCAAGAATCACGTCGATTTTAGAGTGGTTCGGTCAAATGACCTACTCCACTTGCGAGGCCCCTCTTCGATGAGGCTCCCACCTTCCACTAGCAAATCTCTTGAAATGGAAGGGTAAATACCCCTCTTACAACTCTTTTACAAGCGGTTCACTCTCTTACAGATTTTCGAGAAGAGATGAGGTGAACACTAGCAAATTGAAAAGAAGACAAGCTAAAACTTTTCTAAGACCTTTCTTTCAAACTCTTGCTGCTCAAAAAGTTATTCTCTCAGCTGAGATTTGAGGGGTATTTATAGGCCTCAAGAGGATTCAAATTTGGGTTTCAAAATTTGAATTCTCTTTGGGTTCCCGCTGCTGGAGGTGCCACCGCCCAGCCAAGCGGTGCCACCGCCCAGCGCTCGGGTGCTGGGCGGTGCCACTGCCCAGCCAGGAGGTGTCACCGCCCAGCTCTCGGGTGTTGGGCGGTGCCACCGCCTACAGTGTTTTCAGCCCGACTACAGTGTTTTCAGCCACTAGTTGGGCTTCAATCTTGGCTCTCTAGTTCGCTGGTTTAGCTTAATTTTTAGCCTAAACCAACTCTAACTTTGGGCCCAGTTGGCCCCTAACCAGGATATAGGATTATCTCTTAATCCTAGTCCTAATTACAAGTGGACTACATAACCAAAACACATCCTAAGCAAATTTTCAACCGCGAACGTCGAGTCTTGTTCTGGCGAGCTTTCCGACGAACTTTCTGCTGACGGGCTTCTAGCAAGCTCCCGAACTTGTGATGACTTTAATGAGTAGCCGAGCCTTCTCGGTGATCTCCGTGAACCTCCGACGATCTCTTCGGCGAACTTCCGAAAATTCCGACAGGTTCCCGATTTCTTCTCGGTTGGTTCTGGCAGCATCTCCGACGATTCTTCGGACTCTTAAACATCCATCGAACTTGACTCCGGTATTCTCGCTTTGTGTTTTCTGGTTATCGTAGTTAATCCTGCACACACAAGCAAACACTCTACTCCGATCTAGACAATTATTATAACGCAAATTGACATTCTGTTGCCCGGCACGTCATTGGTTGGCGCTTCATTCGATTCTTCGGTGCATCGTCCTCTCTTGCGGCTTGTTGCCCAATCGGCGGTTGACCTCCGCAACCCCGATATCCTTGGCGCAATTTCGCTCTCCTTGGCCCGATGCCCGACGCCCGAAGCCTTCTGCCATCCAATATCCTGACGTGATCTCCTCCGACGCAACGTCAATTCCTCCTGTGTTAATTGTCTAATCCTGATCGAGTAGACCTGTATCACTCAAAATGTAGTCAAACATTTAAACACAATCAATTAGTTTCATCATCAAAATCCGAGATTCAACAATCTCCCCCTTTTTGATGATGACAACTAATTGATGACTAACGGAGTTAACCTTAACTCCCCGGAGTTTAACTAAACTCCCCCTATCAATATGCCATTGATAGAACACTTGGATTATCCCAAATCCAAGTAACATTCATCACATGTTATGAAAAACATTTAAACTATCATGCAAATATAAAATATTTAATTCAATGCATGAAGTCATCAATATACTTCTCCCCCTATGTCATAACAAAAAGGAGAAGTAGCTCTAGCTATTTTAAAAGATATGCAAGTTTTTGCAACATAAAGCGAGATTTTCATCACAACATATAAGCACAAAAGTATAGCAAGATTCTTAAGTTCAATCATGGCAATTCAACACTTGCTTCTTGTGCACGATTGCACTTTGCTTTTCTTTGCAATGTGCATGATAGTAAAGTATTTGAAAAAGTGAGCAAGTTTTGTAACATACAAGCTAGTAAAAATTTCAAAAGCAAATACAAGATAGCTTTCTTGTTGAAGTGTGTAAGCTATCGATTCTTACTTCCTATTGCAATGTGCAGGTTGCAAGTCTTGCTTCTTGAGATGGGCAAGATAATGATGTTCAAGAAGACAACTTTTGCTTCTTGAAATAAGCAAGTTAGCAATCTTTGCTACTTAAGATAGGCAAGCAAGCAATCAAGTTTTTGCATCTTCTTGACTTATGCAAGCAAGCTATCTCCCCCTTTGTCATTGTCAAAAAGAAGGGAAGACCCATTACATCAATTATGACGAAGGTAAGTATCAATCTTAATTGTGCATCATCATATTTTCAAATTAGAATATGCACATTTTCAAAAACCTTATATTCATTCATGCATGATATTGAATAAATCGATCAACATTATAAGGATATCATACATGATACTAAAATTTTTAACTATTTGTCAACATTTTGATCATGATACCAAATATTCATCATTTAGAGTATTCATGATACAAAACATTAAATCAATATTTATAATATATCATTTTAGCGACAACTCATAGTATTTTAAATCATGATTTACATCATATGTAATACATCACATCATAATTAGAAAGCACAAGTATTGCATATATCATTGCAAATCATAAATGTTTCATATCATGATGGTATCAATTTGTCAAATTATATCCTACCAAAAACTTATCCCCATTTGTATTTCATTCATAATTTCACTTCATCACATTAGGAGTATCAAGATGAATTAATTGGGTGATGAGATTAATATTTCACGAATACATGGAATTGTATAAAAAATCATATCATAAGTGTTTCATACATTCATATCATCACATGAAGGAATACAAACAAAAATTAGTGATGAGATCTTACTTCATCAATACAATAAAATTCATATAGCATATCATGGTTTATTAGAATTAGTCTTCCTTTTGGTGAATAGCAAAAAGAGTGGTAGGAGAGCAAGATCTCAATTCATGCATATCAAATATTCAATCATCAAAATCATGAACCATCTAGAAAATTCTCCTCTTTAAATATTCAAAGAGAGAATCATGATGAACATTCTTGGTTTACATAAAGTTTCAAAATATAATTGTCAAGATTATGAATACTAAAAGACTATGAAACATTTCGACAAATCTCCTTTTAAATAGAAAAGAAAATGTTGATTCATAAAGGATTTCATGTTATGAATTTCAAGAGATCAAGATCATGATTTCAATAAAAAATTATTCAAATTTAAATCATCAAAATCATTATCAAAATCCAAGAGATTCACAAAGATGATACAAATGGATTCATCAAAATCAATAAGATTGAGCAAAATAATTTTCAAGAATGTTATCCTCTTTTCGATTATTTCAAAACATATGATTTTGTTTCATTTATACCAAATAAAAACATTTATCATGTTTAAAACCGAAAGAGTAAGATTTATTACAACAAAAATCAATAAGGTACTTTCATTATGGTAAAAATCAATGATCCATAAATCGTAAAAGATTCATCATCCATAATTTCGAAATTTATTAAGCATGATCATTAAGCATAACACTAAAACATGGTTTCAAAATGTTTAATATTTTCATGCATATCAAATATTTTCAAATTCGAACATGCAAAATTTCAAAACTATATCTTCCATTTTTCATAAATAACTCAATCATCATTATGAGCATATTGTACATGATATTCAAGTCATAAATTATCAAGATGTCAAATAGAGTAGGTTAATTTGAATGTATCATTTTTAGTGAATACCAAGAAGAATCACATCATGAAAGAATTTTGATTCATGGAAAAATTTCATGTATCCAATATCAAGAAATCAAGATGAAAATATATATGTAAAAATATTACAAGTTGTATTCAAGAGAAAAATCATCATTTGTTTACAACTCATTCAATTTTGTCAAATCAATATCATGATTTTGATATAACTCATTTCTAATTCAAATCATCAAACCAAAATCATTTTCAAGGGATTCATATAAATCAACAAGATAGAGAAAAATAATTTTCAAGAACAATGCTTTTCTCTTTTTAGTTATTTAAATTCATGTCATTTATGCTAGATAAAAAAGTGCATCAACATTTAGGATCGAAAAATGAATTTTATCATAAAAACCATCAAGACCAATAAATCATAAAAATCATCATGTATAACTTTACAATCTCATGCATAAAATCATCAAATCATAGCATCAAAACTTTCAATGGTTTCATTACAACATCAAGTAAGGTTTTATTGAACATAATTTTGAATGATTCTTATAGATATTTAAAATTTCTTTAGTTTTACTTTATATGATTGACTTTAAATTAGCATGCTTCAAATTTTTGTTCTTATGTCAAAACTATACACCATGTTTGAAAACCAAAGATAAGGTTCATAAAAAATCATCAAGCCTTCCATTCAAAAGTCATGCATCGTCATTGAAAATCAATATGGAAATCGTCAAAATACAAATTCTTGCTTCTCAAGCACATATATAAGATTAATCTTACTAGGTGTATAAGCATTAGATTTATATTTAACATTTTACTGCATTAACATAACACATGCAATTTTCAAGAAAATTAATCCTAAACTAAATTAAAAATAACTCAAGAAAGTATTATGTAATTTCGAAATAAATTAGTGGGATTTTGATTACCTCATTGTTGTAAGAGGGTGAGGCATAGTTTGCCACCTCGCCTTTCTTGATTTTCTCCTCGTCTTCGGAAGAGCTCAATTCATCCCAACTTTTGTTCTTCTTGCGTTCAAAGCAAGTAGTTCCATTCTTTTTGCTTTTTAATTTTTGTTTCATTTGTAGTTTAAGTTCACCATCACTTGAGCTTATGCTCGAGTGGTCTTCATGTGTTCTATGTCCCAAATCCTTCCTATCATTTGGAAGGTTGTCCTCGAGTTTCTTTTTTGTCACATTGTTCATTTCGTAGGTCATTAGAGACCCAATAAGTTCTTCGAGAGGGAATGTTTTAAGGTCCTTGGCCTCTTGAATGGCCGTAACTTTTGGATCCCAACTTTTTGGAAGGGATCTTAAGATTTTAGTGACTAGTTCAAAATTAGAAAAACTTTTACCAAGAGCTTTGAGTCCATTGATGACATCCGTGAACCGGGTGTACATGTCTCCGATGGACTCACTTGGTTTCATCCGGAAAAGTTCGTAAGAATGCACAAGAATATTGATTTTGGACTCTTTCACTCGGCTAGTGCCTTCATGAGTGACCTCTAGAGTTCTCCAAATATCAAAAGCCGAGTCACACATCGAAACGCGATTAAATTCACTTTTGTCAAGTGCACAATATAAGGCATTCATAGCCTTTGCATTTAAAGAAAACATCTTCTTCTCCAAATCATTCCAATGGTTCATTGGGAGAGAAGACATTTCAAATCCATTTTCGACTATGTCCCATAAATTCAAATCCAAAGAAAGTAAGAAAACTCTCATTCGAGTTTTCCAACAAGTGTAGTCCGTCCCATTGAAAAAGGGAGGACGAATGAGAGAGTGACCCTCTTGAAAGCCATAAAGAGCCATTTCTATTTGGGTGTTAAACCAAAGTAGAAAACCGTGGCTCTGATACCAATTGTTAGGATCGGAGTGGCACTAAGAGGGGGGGGTGAATTAGTGCAGCGGATTAAAACTTCGGTTTTAGAAAATCTTTCGTACGATAAGAACGGAACTTGAAAAGCTTAATCTTGAAAGCGTATTCTTAAATATGCGCAGCAAAAGTAATAAGGAACTTAAAGCATATAAGAAGGTTTGCAATAATGTAAATAGCAATAATGAAATGCAAACCAAGAATCACGTCGATTTTAGAGTGGTTCGGTCAAATGACCTACTCCACTTGCGAGGCCCCTCTTCGATGAGGCTCCCACCTTCCACTAGCAAATCTCTTGAAATGGAAGGGTAAATACCCCTCTTACAACTCTTTTACAAGCGGTTCACTCTCTTACAGATTTTCGAGAAGAGATGAGGTGAACACTAGCAAATTGAAAAGAAGACAAGCTAAAACTTTTCTAAGACCTTTCTTTCAAACTCTTGCTGCTCAAAAAGTTATTCTCTCAGCTGAGATTTGAGGGGTATTTATAGGCCTCAAGAGGATTCAAATTTGGGTTTCAAAATTTGAATTCTCTTTGGGTTCCCGCTGCTGGAGGTGCCACCGCCCAGCCAAGCGGTGCCACCGCCCAGCCAGGAGGTGTCACCGCCCAGCTAGGCGGTGCCACCGCCTACAGTGTTTTCAGCCCGACTACAGTGTTTTCAGCCACTAGTTGGGCTTCAATCTTGGCTCTCTAGTTCGCTGGTTTAGCTTAATTTTTAGCCTAAACCAACTCTGACTTTGGGCCCAGTTGGCCCCTAACCAGGATATAGGATTATATCTTAATCCTAGTCCTAATTACAAGTGGACTACATAACCAAAACACATCCTAAGCAAATTTTCAACCGCGAACGTCGAGTCTTGTTCTGGCGAGCTTTCCGACGAACTTTCTGCTGACGGGCTTCTAGCAAGCTCCCGAACTTGTGATGACTTTAATGAGTAGCCGAGCCTTCTCGGTGATCTCCGTGAACCTCCGACGATCTCTTCGGCGAACTTCCGAAAATTCCGACAGGTTCCCGATTTCTTCTCGGTTGGTTCTGGCAGCATCTCCGACGATTCTTCGGACTCTTAAACGTCCATCGAACTTGACTCCGGTATTCTCGCTTTGTGTTTTCTGGTTATCGTAGTTGAGGATATTAAGATGGAATGGCAGGAAGATTCATATACTAGTAAGATTATAAAAAAAATTGGAGGAAGCACAAAGCCCATGGCTCATTACAATTGGGACTCAAAAGAATTACACTATAAGGGTACTAAATTGAAAAGGAGTACGACATATCACCCACAAACCAACAGCCAACCGAAAGTTTTAAACAGGTGCTTGGAGACAGCCCAAAGCCACCCACCAAATATGACTACCCAAAGAGAACTCCAGACCCAGCCAAGTGCCATTATTGATCGACGGATCGTGACTCGACGACGACGACCCATTAATGAAGTGCTAATACAGTGGGCGAACCTACCAAAAGAATATGCCACTTGGGAGAACTATGACGACTTGAAGATCAAATTCCTAGAATTCATGAATCATCAGCCTCGAGGACAAGGCTGATTTGAAGAGGGCGGGTCTGTTAGGACTCCAGCTTGGAGAGTCCTAATTGAGAGGGACATTCATGTAAAAATGTTAGGACTCTAGCTAGGAGAGTCCTAATTGTGAGGGGCATTCATGTAGGAGGTTTTTTTTTAGAGAAGAATTAGGAGTTGTAAGGGAATAGGAGTCTTGAGTAGGAGTTATATTAGGAGTTGGTTAGAAGTAAGAGTCTTAAGTAGGAGTCCTATTAGGAGTTAGGGTTTAGAAGCCCTATAAATAGCCATGTATTCCTTCTCTTTTCTTATGCAATAGATGAATCTTTTCTGCAGCCTTTGAGCAGCAACTTGGAGGGAGGAACCCCTATAGAGTTCCAAGGAGGCCGATCCCCTAAAGAGATCAACCCCAAAGTTTAGAATCTACAAGGGTTCTAACACCTGGTATCAGAGCAGCGTTCTTGGCGTCTCGCTGCCCTTCCACAGCCATCCATCAACCCTCTACAACCATCCAAAGCAATTCCCACAATTGCATAAAAGATCGTCACCGAATTCCGTCATCATCTCCACCACCACGGATCATCCTTTGATCTCCCCGTGAATTGCAACAGGTTCTGGTTTCCTACCTTACTGCTGCTGCAATTTAGTTATCCTTATTCGAAAATCCAAAAAAAAAAAAAAAAATCGTTCCTATATTGCTGCATAAACTTTTCGTCACAAAGTTTTTATCTCTACGACGAAAGATACATTGCAGAATTCCAGCCGCATAGCACCATCTGTTTGATCTTGCTACTGTGATTTTTCTATCCAAATTTCTACGAAAGATTTATGACATCTTTGACACTTCTTAACAGTGGATTTCCCTTTGGTTTCATGAAAAAATTCTCAATATAAACTACTGATCTTTTATGTCCAATCTGCTGCACTTGAATTGCAGAATTCAAGCCGCATAGCACCGTCTGTTTGATCTTGCTACTGTGGTTTTTCTATCCAAATTTCTACGAAATTTTCATGACATCTTTGACACTTCCTAACAGTAGATTTCTCTGTAGTTTCATCAAAAAATTATCAATATAAACTACTGATCTTTTTTGTCCAATCTGCTACACTTGAAAATCTATGCTGCAGAAAATTTAAGTTGCATATCGTTGCCTTAACCCATCTATTTGCAATATTTTTTGAATGAAATTTCTTATACACTTCATAGATCATCTTGGCTTCCATTTAAGATTGATCTATGAAGAAATTCAACTCTAAAAATGATTCTATGTTGCTTCAAATTTTCATCGTAACCCGCTGAAATTTTTCAACGATAATTCTGCAATTGCAACTTGCACCAATTTCCTTGCTGTTATACTGCCAAAATTTTCTTGATTAAATTAGATATCCTTGCTGTCATATAAATTGTGATTTTTCTATCAATTCCCTCCTCAATTCTCTCAAGTTTTTGGTGGAAATTACGTCGAGAAACCGTTGTTTCTTCGACGACAATTCTACTCTTACAAGACAGCACATACTTGCTGCAACTTCCACGGATTTCTGTCAAACCTTTGCTACCATCTACCACAGATCTAAAACTTTCATCCACAGCCCTAAAACTCTACTAAACCACACCCTCAAACTGCACCCAAAACACCCACAAAACAAGCCTAAACCGCAGCCTACATCCACCAATCCACCAACCCTTTCGACCATCACTTCTCTCAACCTATACATGCCTTTAACCTGACAACAAAAGAGAGATCTTAACATCATAGATTTGGAGGCATATACTATGGCATCTAAGGAGGCAATCGATGCTAAATTCGAAGCCTTGGAGGCGCGAATGGAGGATAAGATTCGGACGCTCTTTACCGAACTCAGATTGGGCCAACCACTAAGCCCGAAGAAATCACATCAAGGAGAGAGCTTTGCCCAATCACACCAACCCCGAAGATATGACTTCCAAGAGAGGGGAAGCTCTATGACCAACCCCAACTATCCATGCATGAGAGTGGACTTCCCTAGATGGGAAGAAGGAGACCCGATTGGTTGGATCTCGCGCGCGGAGCGATATTTTCGGTACCACAAAACCGCGGATGTATCTATGGTAAAAATTGCAACTATACATCTTGAAGGGGATGCTATACAGTGGTTTGACTGGTTTGAACATACTTATGGAGTCCTTTCATGGCGACAATTCAAAGAAGGATTGCTGATTCGCTTCAGACCAATTGATTACGAGAATATTGACGAACAACTAGCAAAGATCCAACAAACCTCCACCATTCAGGAGTACCAAACCAGGTTTGAAAGGTTAGCTAATCAAACTCATGATTGGTCTCAAAAACAGCTATTGTGGACCTTCATAGAGGGCTTGAAGCCAGAGATCCGAGGAGAAGTTAAAGCGCGACAACCGTATACGCTTATGGCAGCCATCTCTTTCGCACGACATCAAGAGGAGCAATTGAACCATGAAGCTCGGAGGACTAGGGTCTCTCCTCAACCAGTAATATTGAAGCCCTTAGCCCCCCCTACTGTCGACTAAGTCCCTACACTAAAGAGGTTAACAAGAGAAGAGCTTCGGGAGCGATATGCGAAGGGGTTATGTTGGCATTGTGACGAGCCGTGGAGCCGTGAGCATCGCTGTATTAAAGGGGGACTTCTTATGATTGAACCGATAGAAGAAGAGGTCATTGAACATCCAAAAGAGAGCCTTGAACATGAAGAAGAAGATGCAGAAGAAGAGCCACAACCGACCGAAGTTACGGTACATACACTAGCTAGCTACTCAAACCCGCAAACGATGAAAATTGGAGGCCTTCTAAAAAAACAACCAATCACTGTTCTTATCGACACGGGCAGTACTACTAACTTCTTAAATAGTAAGCTTGCTGTTCGGATATCATTACCTATCGAGAATCGCTGCAGGTTTGATGTTAAGGTCACAGACGGACGGATTTTGAATTGTGATCATAGGCGCTTGCAGGAGAAACTATTGCTGCAGGACCAAGAGATAATTGCAGATTTCTTCCTTCTCCCTCTTAACAATCATGAGGCCATGCTCAGAATTAAATGGTTGACAACATTAGGTGATATTTCTTGGAATTTTATGAAACTAATTATGAAATTTTACAGTAAGGAGAAACATGTGACATTGCACGGGAAACGTGGGGGCGACATAACAACGATTTGCACACAACAAATGGAGAATATTTTGCATAAAACATGCAGCGGCTTTTTGGTACAACTTGAGCAGCAAACTAAGGGAGAGCCAACAGAATTTGAAGATCCAAATCTACTTCCTTTGCTTACTGAATTTTCAAATATATTTGACGAACCGCGCAACCTACCTCTTACCTGTCGGCATGATCATTGTATAATGATTCTTCCAGGCAAATCTTCAGCAAATGCTCAGCCATATCAGTATCCACATCTCCAGAAGGATGAAATAAAAAGGATTATAAAAGAGATGCTTGAAACAGGAGTTATTCGGCCAAGTTGCAACCTCTACTCTTCGCCGGTGCTACTTGTACGCAAGAAGGACGGAACAAGGCGAATATGTGTTGATTACCGAGCTCTCAATGGCATAATCATCAAGGACAAATACTTTATTCCAATAGTAGATGAATTGCTAGATGAAAGGGAGCACAAATCTTTACAAAGCTGGACCTTTGATCCGGGTATCATCAAATACGAGCATGCGAAGAAGACATACGGAAAACCACCTTTTGAACACACAACAACCATGAATTTTTGCTTTCTTCAACAAAAGGTGGAATATCTTGGGCATATCATATCAGAGGAAGGTGTGGCAGTAGACCCCTTCAAAATTGGAGTAATGCAAAACTGGCCGACCTTGAGAAACATAAAATTGCTACATGGCTTTCTGGGTTTAACAGGCTACTACCGCAAGTTCGTGAAAAACTATGGAAAGATCAGTGCACCACTTACTTCCTTACTAGAAAAAGATGTCTTCCAATGGTTGGACAGAGCCTCCGCTGCCTTCGACAAACTTAAGGCAGCCATGACGACGAGGCTAGTGCTAACACTACCAGATTTCAACCGACCCTTCATTATTAAGGCCGACACATCTGGAGTCAGAATTGGAGCCATTCTCATGCAAGATGGTCGACAACTCGCATACACTAGCAAGGCATTATCTCCCTCTGATCAAAATATGTCAACATATGATAAGGAGATGCTCGCCATTGTGCGCGCAGCAACGAGGTGGAGATTGTACTTGATCAGACGATACTTTCAAATCAAGACCGACCATAAAAGCCAAAAATATCTCTTGGAGCAGAAGATATCTTCCCCCGAGCAGCAAAAATGGGTAACAAAACTTCTTGGATTTGATTTTGAAATAACTTACAAAAAGGGGAAAGAGAATGTTCTTGCAGATGCGCTTTCGCAACTACCCGAGCAAGTTGAAGTTTCGACCGTTTCACTTCCGACCAGCGACTTCCTTGAGGATATTAAGATGGAATGGCAAGAAGATTCAGATATTAGTAAGATTATAAAAAAATTGGAGGAAGCACCAAGCCCCATGGCTCATTACAATTGGGACTCAAAAGAATTACACTATAAGGGACGCATTGTGCTTGTGACAAATTCTACTTGCATCTTCAATAGCAGATTTTGGACAAAGTTATTCTATATGCAGGGTACTAAATTGAAAAGGAGTACAACATATCACCCACAAACCAACAGCCAACCGGAAGTTTTAAATAGGTGCTTGGAGACAGCCCAAAGCCACCCATCAAATATGACTACCCAAAGAGAACTCGAGACCCAGCCAAGTGCCATTATTGATCGACGGATCGTGACTCGACGACGACGACCCACTAATGAAGTGCTAATACAGTGGGCGAACCTACCAAAAGAAGATGCCGCTTGGGAGAACTATGACGACTTGAAGATCAAATTCCCATAATTCATGAATCATCAGCCTCGAGGACAAGGCTGATTTGAAGAGGGCGGGTCTGTTAGGACTCTATCTTGGAGAGTCATAATTGAGAGGGACATTCATGTAAAAATGTTAGGACTCTAGCTAGGAGAGTCCTAATTGAGAGGGACATTCTGTTAGGACTCTAGCTAGGAGAGTCCTAATTGTGAGGGGCATTCATGTAGGAGGTTTTTTCTTAGAGAAGAATTAGGAGTTGTAAGGGAATAGGAGTCTTGAGTAGGAGTTCTATTAGGAGTTGGTTAGAAGTAAGAGTCTTAAGTAGGAGTCCTATTAGGAGTTAGGGTTTAGAAGCCCTATAAATATGATATTCAAGTCGTCATAGTTCTCCCAAGTGGCATCTTCTATTGGTGGTGTTATAACCCTTGCAGATTCTAAACTTTGGGGTTGATCTCTTTAGGGGATCGGCCTCCTTGGAACTCTATAGGGGTTCCTCCCTCCAAGTTGCTGCTCAAAGGCTGCAGAAAAGATTCATCTATTGCTTAAGAAAAGAGAAGGAATACATGGCTATTTATAGGGCTTCTAAACCCTAACTCCTAATAGGACTCCTACTTAAGACTCTTACTTCTAACCAACTCCTAATAGAACTCCTACTCAAGACTCCTATTCCCTTACAACTCCTAATTCTTCTCTAAGAAAAAACCTCCTACATGAATGCCCCTCACAATTAGGACTCTCCTAGCTATAGTCCTAACAGAATGTCCCTCTCAATTAGGACTCTCCTAGTTAGAGTCCTAACATTTTTACATGAATGTCCCTCTCAATTAGGACTCTCCAAGCTAGAGTCCTAACAGACCCGCCCTCTTCAAATCAGCCTTGTCCTCGAGGCTGATGATTCATGAATTATGGGAATTTGATCTTCAAGTCGTCATAGTTCTCCCAAGCGGCATCTTCTTTTGGTAGGTTCGCCCACTGTATTAGCACTTCATTAGTGGGTCGTCGTCGTCGAGTCACGATCCGTCGATCAATAATGGCACTTGGCTGGGTCTCGAGTTCTCTTTGGGTAGTCATATTTGGTGGGTGGCTTTGGGCTGTCTCCAAGCACCTATTTAAAACTTCCGGTTGGCTGTTGGTTTGTGGGTGATATGTCGTACTCCTTTTCAATTTAGTACCCTGCATATAGAATAACTTTGTCCAAAATCTGCTATTGAAGATGCAAGTAGAATTTGTCACAAGCACAATGCATCCTTTATAGTGTAATTCTTTTGAGTCCCAATTGTAATGAGCCATGGGGCTTGGTGCTTCCTCCAATTTTTTTATAATCTTACTAATATCTGAATCTTCCTGCCATTCCATCTTAATATCCTCAAGAAGTCGCTGGTTGGAAGTGAAACGGTCGAAACCTCAACTTGCTCGGGTAGTTGCGAAAGCGCATCTGCAAGAACATTCTCTTTCCCCTTTTTGTAAGTTATTTCAAAATCAAATCCAAGAAGTTTTGTTACCCATTTTTGCTGCTCGGGGGAAGATATCTTCTGCTCCAAGAGATATTTTAGGCTTTTATGGTCGGTCTTGATTTGAAAGTATCGTCTGATCAAGTACAATCTCCACCTCGTTGCTGCGCGCACAATGGCGAGCATCTCCTTATCATATGTTGACATATTTTGATCGGAGGGAGTTAATGCCTTGCTAGTGTATGCGAGTTGTCGACCATCTTGCATGAGAATGGCTCCAATTCTGACTCCAGATGTGTCAGCCTTAATAATGAAGGGTCGGTTGAAATATGGTAGTGTTAGCACCAGCGTCGTCGTCATGGCTGCCTTAAGTTTGTCGAAGGCAGCGGAGGCTCTGTCCAACCATTGGAAGACATCTTTTTCTAGTAAGGAAGTAAGTGGTGCACTGATCTTTCTATAGTTTTTCACGAACTTGCGGTAGTAGCCTGTTAAACCCAGAAAGCCATGTAGCAATTTTATGTTTCTCAAGGTCGGCCAGTTTTGCATTACTCCAATTTTGAAGGGGTCTACTGCCACACCTTCCTCTGATATGATATGCCCAAGATATTCTACCTTTTGTTGAAGAAAGCAAAAATTCATGGTTGTTGTGTGTTCAAAAGGTGGTTTTCCGTATGTCTTCTTCGCATGCTCGTATTTGATGATACCCGAATCAAAGGTCCAGCTTTGTAAAGATTTGTGCTCCCTTTCATCTAGCAATTCATCTACTATTGGAATAAAGTATTTGTCCTTGATGATTATGCCATTGAGAGCTCGGTAATCAACACATATTCGCCTTGTTCCGTCCTTCTTGCGTACAAGTAGCACCGGCGAAGAGTAGAGGTTGCAACTTGGCCGAATAACTCCTGTTTCGAGCATCTCTTTTATAATCCTTTCTATTTCATCCTTCTGGAGATGTGGATACTGATATGGCTGAGCATTTGCTGAAGATTTGCCTGGAAGAATCATTATACAATGATCATGCCGACAGGTAAGAGGTAGGTTGCGTGGTTCGTCAAATATATTTGAAAATTCAGTAAGCAAAGGAAGTAGATTTGGATCTTCAAATTCTGTTGGCTCTCCCTTAGTTTGCTGCTCAAGTTGTACCAAAAAGCCGCTGCATGCTTTATGCAAAATATTCTCCATTTGTTGTGTGCAAATCGTTGTTATGTCGCCCCCACGTTTCCCGTGCAATGTCACATGTTTCTCCTTACTGTAAAATTTCATAATTAGTTTCATAAAATTCCAAGAAATATCACCTAATGTTGTCAACCATTTAATTCTGAGCATTGCCTCATGATTGTTAAGAGGGAGAAGGAAGAAATCTGCAATTATCTCTTGGTCCTGCAGCAATAGTTTCTCTTGCAAGCGCCTATGATTACAATTCAAAATCCGTCCGTCGGTGACCTTAACATCAAACCTGCAGCGATTCTCGATAGGTAATGATATCCGAACAGCAAGCTTACTATTTAAGAAGTTAGTAGTACTGCCCGTGTCGATAAGAACAGTGATTGGTTGTTTTTTGAGAAGGCCTCCAATTTTCATCGTTTGCGGGTTTGAGTAGCTAGCTAGTTTATGTACCGTAACTTTGGTCGGTTGTGGCTCTTCTTCTGCATCTTCTTCTTCATGTTCAAGGCTCTCTTTTGGATGTTCAATGACCTCTTCTTCTATCGGTTCAATCATAAGAAGTCCCCCTTTACTACAGCGATGCTCACGGCTCCACGGCTCGTCACAATGCTAACATAACCCCTTCGCATATCGCTCCCGAAGCTCTTCTCTTGTTAACCTCTTTAGTGTAGGGATTTGGTCGACAGTAGGGGGGCTAAGGGCTTCAATATTACTGGTTGAGGAGAGACCCTAGTCCTCCGAGCTTCATGGTTCAATTGCTCCTCTTGATGTCGTGCGAAAGAGATGGCTGCCATAAGCGTATACGGTTGTCGCGCTTTAACTTCTCCTCGGATCTCTGGCTTCAAGCCCTTAATGAAGGTCCACAATAGCTGTTTTTGAGACCAATCATGAGTTTGATTAGATAACCTTTCAAACCTGGTTTGGTACTCCTGAATGGTGGAGGTTTGTTGGATCTTTGCTAGTTGTTCGTCAATATTCTCGTAATCGGTTGGTCTGAAGCGAATCAGCAGTCCTTCTTTGAATTGTCGCCATGAAAGGACTCCATAAGTATGTTTAAACTAGTCAAACCACTGTATAGCATCCCCTTCAAGATGTATAGCTGCAATTTTCACCATAGATACATCCGCGGTTTTGTGGTACTGAAAATATTGCTCCGCGCGCGAGATCCAACCAATCGGGTCTCCTTCTTCCCATCTAGGGAAGTCCACTCTCATGCATGGGTAGTTGGGGTTGGTCATAGAGCTTCCCCTCTCTTGGAAGTCATATCTTCTGGCTTGGTGTGATTGGGCAAAGCTCTCTCCTTGATGTGATTTCTTCGGGCTTAGTAGTTGGCCCAATCTGAGTTCGGTAAAGAGCGTCCGAATCTTATCCTCCATTCGCGCCTCCAAGGCTTCGAATTTAGCATCGATTGCCTCCTTAGATGCCATAGTATATGCCTCCAAATCTATGATGTTAAGATCTCTCTTTTGTTGTCAGGTTAAAGGCATGTATAGGTTGAGAGAAGTGATGGTCGAAAGGGTTGGTGGATTGGTGGATGTAGGCTGCGGTTTAGGCTTGTTTTGTGGGTGTTTTGGGTGCAGTTTGAGGGTGTGGTTTAGTAGAGTTTTAGGGCTGTGGATGAAAGTTTTGGATCTGTGGTAGATGGTAGCAAAGGTTTGACAGAAATCCGTGGAAGTTGCAGCAAGTATGTGCTGTCTTGTAAGAGTAGAATTGTCGTCGAAGAAACAACGGTTTCTCGACGTAATTTCCACCAAAAACTTGAGAGAATTGAGGAGGGAATTGATAGCAAAATCACAATTTATATGACAGAAAGTATATCTAATTTAATCAAGAAAATTTTGGCAGTATAACAGCAAGGAAATTGGTGCAAGTTGCAATTGCAGAATTATCGTCGAAAAATTTCAGCGGGTTACGATGAAAATTTGAAGCAACATAGAATCATTTTTAGAGATGAATTTCTTTATAGACCAATCTTAGATGGAAGCCAAGATGATCTATGAAGTGTATAAGAAATTTCATTCAAAAAATATTGCAAATAGATGGGTTAAGGCAACGATATGCAACTGAAATTTTCTGCAGCATAGATTTTCAAGTGTAGCAGATTGGACAAAAAAGATCAGTAGTTTATATTGAGAATTTTTCGATGAAACCGAAGAGAAATCTACTGTTAGGAAGTGTCAAAGATGTCATGAAAATTTCGTAGAAATTTGGATAGAAAAAGTACAGTAGCAAGATCAAACAGATGGTGCTATGCGGCTTGAATTCTGCAATTCAAGTGCAGCAGATTGGACATAAAAGATCAGTAGTTTATATTGAGAATTTTTTGATGAAACCAAAGGGAAATCCACTGTTAAGAAGTGTCAAAGATGTCATAAAAATTTCATAGAAATTTGGATAGAAAAAGCACAGTAGCAAGATCAAACATATGGTGCTATGCGGCTGGAATTTTGCAATGTATCTTTCGTCGTAGAGATAAAAACTTTGTGACGAAAAGTTTATGCAGCAATATAGGAACGATTTTTTTTTTTTTTTTTGGATTTTCGAATAAGGATAACTAAATTGCAGCAGCAGTAAGGTAGGAAACCAGAACCTGTTGCAATTCACGGGGAGATCAAAGGATGATCCGTGGTGGTGGAGATGATGACGGAATTCGGTGACGATCTTTTAAGCAATTGTGGGAATTGCTTTGGATGGTTGTAGAGGGTTGATGGATGGCTGTGGAAGGGCAGCGAGACGCCAAGAACGCTGCTCTGATACCAGGTGTTATAACCCTTGCAGATTCTAAACTTTGGGGTTGATCTCTTTAGGGGATCGGCCTCCTTGGAACTCTATAGGGGTTCCTCCCTCCAAGTTGCTGCTCAAAGGCTGCAGAAAAGATTCATCTATTGCTTAAGAAAAGAGAAGGAATACATGGCTATTTATAGGGCTTCTAAACCCTAACTCCTAATAGGACTCCTACTTAAGACTCTTACTTCTAACCAACTCCTAATAGAACTCCTACTCAAGACTCCTATTCCCTTACAACTCCTAATTCTTCTCTAAGAAAAAACCTCCTACATGAATGCCCCTCACAATTAGGACTCTCCTAGCTAGAGTCCTAACAGAATGTCCCTCTCAATTAGGACTCTCCTAGCTAGAGTCCTAACATTTTTACATGAATGTCCCTCTCAATTAGGACTCTCCAAGCTAGAGTCCTAACACTGCAGTAGGAAAGGGCTACCCGTGGATGGAGTCAGAGAACTCATCACGGCGTGGAGCCACCACTGAGTTAAACCTCACATGCACTATGCTAGGGTTCGATCTGTGATATGTCTGTCCTTGACGAGGACGTCAAGCTAATTGAGTTGGGGATAATGTAATATCCCATTAGTCCCACATCGGAAGTGGGGAATGTGTATGATTAGCTTATAAGGGCCTGATGAGTGTACTACGTAACCTCCCGCTTAAGCATTTTGGTCCGCCGTTGAGGACCAAAATGGAGTTATTGGCCAGTTAGCTCATCAGACCCGGGTCGTGACAGGTTCCACCAGAACTTACGACAAATATTCGGACTTCCGATAAATTCTCGAACTCTAAATGAAATCACGTCCTAGATTCCGGGACTTCATTTTGCTTCATGCCTTGCTATCATAGTTAATACTACATATGTAAAAACACACTTTGATCTATACAATTAATACTAAGCATTAATCATATTATCCGACATGTCATTGGTCCCTCGAAGCTTCATCTGATTCTTCGGCGCATCGTCCTTCTTGCGGCCTATTGCCCAATTGGCTAGTTGACTCCGCAACTCCGATATCCTTGGCACAATATCCGCTCTTCTTGGCCCAATACTCGAATCCATTACCCGAAGCCTTCTGTCGATACATTGATTGATCCTCCGGCCTAATGTCCAATCTTCTAACATGTTTTCCCCTGGCATAACATGATTCTTCCTGCTTTAATTGTCTCATCCTGATTGAAGCATCCTACGTCACTCAAAACGTAGATTAAATCATAAACACTATCAATTGGTTTTATCATCAAAATCCGAGATTCAACAGGTAATCTAGTCCATATCTCATTTCTGACAATATATCTTAATCTTCGTAGTAGGTTTCTATTTATGATGTTGAACCTATCTAGTTTCATTATTTCTTCGTCAGGTGGAATTACTATATCATAATCATGAATTAGTCTAGTGATCAGGCCACCATATAGAAGCAACATGTCCTTTTTTAATAGTTCGATCATGTTTTGCTGTATTAGGTAGCCAAAATAATTGTCATGTCCCTTCATAACCCAATACATCATACTGTTAGAACCCTTACAGATTCTAAACTTGGGGTTGATCTCTTTAGGGGATCGACCTCCTTGGAACTCTATAGGGGTTCCTCCCTCCAAGTTGCTACTCAAAGGCTGTAGAAAAGATTCATCTATTGCTTATAAAAAGAGATGGAATACATGGTTATTTATATGGCTTCTAAACCCTAACTCCTAATAGGACTCCTACTTAAGACTCTTACTTCTAACCAACTCCTGATAGGACTCCTACTCAAGACTCCTATTTCCTTACAACTCCTAAGTCTTCTCTAAGAAAAAACCTCATACATTAATGCCCCTCTCAATTAGGACTCTCCTAGCTAGAGTCCTAACAGTTTTACATGAATGTCCCTCTCAATTAGGACTCTCCAAGCTAGAGTCCTAACAGACCCGCCCTCTTCAAATCAGCCTTATCCTCGAGGCTCATGATTCGTGAATTTTGGGAATTTGATCTTCAAGTCATCATAGTTCTCCCAAGTGGCATCTTCTATTGGTAGGTTCGCCCACTGTATTAGCATTTCATTAGTGGGTCGTCGTCGTCAAGTCACGATCCGTCGATCAATAATGGCACTTGGCTGGGTTTGGAGTTCTTTTTGGGTAGTAATATTTGGTGGGTGGCTTTAGGCTGTCTCCAAGCACCTATTTAAAACTTCCGTCTGGCTGTTGGTTTGTGGGTGATATGTCATACTCAGTTTCAATTTAGTACCCTGCATATGGAATAACCTTGTCCAAAATCTGCTCTTGAAGATGCAAGTAGAATTTGTCACAAGTACAATGCGTCCCTTATAGCATAATTCTTTTGAGTCCCGATTGTAATGAGCCACGGAGCTTGGTGCTTCCTCAAATTTTTTTTTTTATCTTACTAGTCTCTGAATCTTCCTGCCATTCCATCTTAATATCATCAAAAAAGTTGTTGGTTGGAAGTAAAACGACCGAAAATTCAGCTTGCTCAGGTAGCTACGAAAGCGCATCTGCAACAACATTCTCTTTCCACCTTTTGTAAGTTATTTCATAATCAAATCCAAGAAGTTTTGTTACCCATTTTTGCTGCTCAGGGGATAATATCTTTCGCTCCAAAAAGTAATTGAGGCTTTTATGGTCGGTTTTAATTTGAAATCGTCGACCAATCAAATAGGGCCTCCACCTCGTTGCTGCGCGCACAATGGCGAGCATCTCCTTATCATATGTTGACTTATTTTGATGGGAGGGAGATAATGCCTTGCTAGTGTATATGAGTGGTCGACCATCTTGCATGAGAATGACTCCAATTCTGACTCCAGATGCGTCGGCCTCAATAACGAAGGGTTGGTTGAAATCTAGTAGTGTTAGCGCCGGCGTCGTCGTTATGGCTGCCTTAAGTTTGTCGAAGGCAGTGGAGGCTCTGTCCGACCATTGGAAGACATCTTTTTGCAGTAAGGAAGTAAGTGGTGCACTGGTCTTTCCATAGTTTTTCACGAACTTACGGTAGTAGCCTGTTAAACCCAAAAAGCCATGTAGCAATTTTATGTTCCTCGGGGTAGGCCAGTTTTGCATTGCTTCAATTTTGAAGGGGTCCACCGTCACACCTTCCTCTGATATGATATGCCTAAGATATTTTACCTTTTATTGAAGAAAGTAAAAATTCGTAGTGGCCGTTGTGTGTTCGAAAGGCAGTTTTCGGTATGACTTCTTCATACACTCGTATTTGATAATACCCGGATCGAACGTCCGGCTTTGCGAAGATTTGTGCTCCCTTTCATCTAGCAATTTATCTGCTATTGGAATAAAGTATTTGTTCTTGATGGTTATGCCATTGAGAGCTCGATAATCAATGCATATTCGTCATGTTCCGTCCTTCTTGCGTACAAGTAGCACCGGTGAAGAGTAGAGGTTGCAACTTGGCCGAATAACTCCTGTTTCAAGCATCTCTTTTAAAATCCTTTCTATTTCATCCTTCTGGAGATGTGGATACTGATATGGCTGAGTATTTGATGGAGATTTGACTGAAAAAATCATTATACAATGATCATGCCGACGAGTAAGAGGTAGGTTGTGCGGCTCGTCAAATATATCTGAAAATTCAGCAAGCAAAGGAAATAGGTTTGGATCTTCAAATTCTATTGGCTCTCCTTTAATTTGTTGCTCACATTGTACCAAAAAGCTCTTGCATGCTTTATGCAAAACCTTCTCCATTTGTTGTATACAAATCATCGTTACGTCGCCCTCACGTTTCCCATGCAGTATCACCTGTTTCTCCTTACTATAAAATTTAATAAATAGTTGCATAAAATTCCAAGAAATATCACCTAATGTCATCAACCATTTAATTCTGAGTATGGCCTCATGATCATCAAGAGGGAGGAGGAAGAAATATGCAATTATCTCTTGGTCCTACAGCAAAAATTTTACCTGCGGGCACCTATGATCACACTTCAAAATCCGTCCGTTAGCGACCTTAACGACAAACCTGCTGCAATTCTCAATAGGTAAGTTCATATGGACAGCAACCTTACTATTTAGGAAGTTATTAGTGCTGCCCGTGTCGATGAGAACAGTGATCGGTTGTTGTTTAAGAAGGCCTCCAACTTTCATCGTTTGCGGGTTTGAGTAGCCAGCTAATGTATGTACCGTAACTTTGGTCGGTTGTGGCTCTTCTTCTACATCTTTTTTTTTATGTTCAAGGCTCTCTTTTGAATGTTCAATGACCTCTTCTTCTATCGGTTCAATCATAAGAAGTCCTCCTTTACTACAGCGATGCTCACGGCTCCACGACTCGTCATAATGCCAACATAACCCCTTCGCATATCGCTCCCGAAGCTCTTCTCTTGTTAACCTCTTTGGTATAGGGACCTGGTCAATAGTAGGGGGGGCTGAGGGCTTCAATATTACTGGTTGAGGAGCGACCCTAGTCCTCCGAGCTTCATGGTTCAATTGCTCCTCTTGATGTCGTGCGAAAGAGATGGCTGCCATAAGCGTATGCGGTTGTCGCGCTTTAACTTCTCCTCGGATCTCCGGCTTCAAGCCCTCAATGAAGGTCCTCAATAGCTGTTTTTGAGACCAATCATGAGTTTGATTAGATAACCTTTCAAACCTGATTTGGTACTCCTGAATGGTGGAAGTTTGTCGGATCTTTGCTAGTTGTCCGTCAATATTCTCGTAATCGGTTGGTCTGAAGCGGATCATCAGTCCTTCTTTGAATTGTTGCCATGAAAGGACTCCATAAGTATGTTCAAACCAGTCAAACCACTGTATAGCATCCCCTTCAAGATGTATAGCTGCAATTTTCACCATAGATGCAACTGCGGTTTTGTGGTACTGAAAATATCGCTCCGCGCGCGAGATCCAACCAATCGGGTCTCCTTCTTCCCATCTAGGGAAGTCCACTCTCATGCATGGATAGTTGGGTTCAATCATAGAGCCTCCCCTCCCTTGGAAATCATCTCTTCGGGCCTGGTGCGATTGGGCAAAGCTCTCTCCGTGATATGATTTTTTCGGGCTTAGTGGTCGGCCCAATCTGAGTTCGGTAAAGAGCGTCCGAATCTTATCCTCCATTCGCGCCTCCAAGGCTTCAAATTTAGCATTGATTGTCTCCTTAGATGCCATAGTATATGCCTCCAAATCTATGATGTTAAGATCTCTCTTTTGTTGTTAGGTTAAAGGCATGTATAGTTGAGAGAAGTGATGGTCGAAAGGATTGGTGGATCGGTGGATGTAGTCTACGATTTAGGCTTGTTTTGTGGCTGCTTTGGGTGCAGTTTGAGGGTGTGGTTTAGTGGAGTTTTAGGGCTATGGATGAAAGTTTTGGATCTGTGGTAGATGGCAGTAAAGGTTTGATAGAAATCAGTGGAAGTTGTAGCAAGTATGTGCTGTCTTTTAAGGGTTGAATTATCGTCGAAGAAACAATGGTTTCTCGATGTAATTTCTACCAAAAACTTGAGAGAATTGAGGAGGGAATTGATAGTAAAATCACATTTTATATGACAGAAAGGATGTCTAATTTAATCAAGAGAATTTCGGCAGAATAACAGCAAGGAAATTGGTGCAAGTTGCGATTGCAGAATTCTCGTCGAAAAATTTCAGCGGTTTACGACGAAAATTTGCAGCAACACAAAATCGTTTTTAGAGATGAATTTCTCAATAGATCAATCTTAGATGGAAGCCAAGATGATCTATAAAGTGTATAAGAAATTTCATTCAAAAAAGATTGCAAATAGATGGGTTAAGGCAACAATATGCGGCTGAAATTTTCTGCAACATAGATTTTCAAGTGTAGCAGATTGGACAGAAAATATCAATTGTTTATATTGAGAATTTTTCGATGAAACCAAAGGGAAATCGACTGTTAGGAATTGTCAAAGATGTCATAAAAATTTCGTAGAAATTTGGATAGAAATAGTATAGTAGCAAGATCAAACAAATGGTGCTATACGGTTGGAATTTTACAGTGCAGATTTTCAAATATAGCAAATTAGACGTAAAATATCAATGGTTTATATTGAGAATTTTTTGACAAAACCAAAGGAAATATGCTGTTAGGAAATGTCAAAGATGTCATAAAAATTTCGTAGAGATTTGGATAGAAGAAACACAGTAGCAAGATCAAACAGACGGTGCTATACGGTTGGAATTCTGTAATGTATCTTTCGTCGTAGAGATGAAAACTTTATGACGAAAAGCTTATGCAGCAATATAGGAATAATTTTTTTGGGATTTTCAAATAAGGATAACTAAATTACAGCAGCAGTAAGGTAGAAAATCAGAACCTGTTGCAATTCACGGAGAGATCAAAGGATGATCCGTGGTGGTGGAGATGACGGCGGAATATGGCAACGATCTCTTGAGCAATTGTGGGAATTGCTTTGGGCGGTTGTGGAGGGTTGATGGATGGCTGTGGATGGGCAGCGAGATGCCAAGAATGCTGCTCTGATACCAGGTGTTAGAACCCTTGTAGATTCTAAACTTGGGGTTGATCTCTTTAGGGGATCGACCTCCTTGGAACTCTATAGGGGTTCCTCCCTCCAAGTTGCTGCTCAAAGGCTGCAGAAAAGATTCATCTATTGCTTATGAAAAGAGATGGAATACATGGTTATTTATATGGCTTCTAAACCCTAACTCCTAATAGGAATCCTACTTAAGACTCTTACTTGTAACCAACTCCTGATAGGACTCATACTCAAGACTCTTATTTCCTTACAACTCCTAATTCTTCTCTAAGAAAAAACCTCATACATTAATGCCCCTCTCAATTAGGACTCTCCTAGCAAGAGTCCTAACAGAATGTCCCTCTCAATTAGGACTCTCCTAGCTAGAGTCCTAACAGTTTTACATGAATGTCCCTCTCAATTAGGACTCTCCAAGCTAGAGTCCTAACACATACCTAATTCCATTTGGTTAACTTCATTATGATGATATTGTTTTGGGAGCATAATACTTATCAAGATGTGATAAAGCAATTTGGTATTGAAAGATAGTAAATGTTCACAGCTTTTTGGAAGGATAGACAAGATTGGATTATCAAAAATTGTATCTAAGGCATCAGAATAAGTGGTTCCAACTAATTCTTTATCCCATTGTCCTCTAAAGTAACAACCTCTACTTTTCTCAGCAATTCTTATGATGTTACAGATTTTGCTATCTATAATAGGTATATGATGTCCTAAGAGATAAGTGGAGACCCTATTGTGTTCATCTACATGCAAGTTATTGTAAAATAACCTAACAAGTCTAGGATAGATAAGTTCACTTATTTCAAGGATTGAGAGGATATCTAGGTTCCATTGAATTGGTTCCAAATTGCTTAATTCATCTAAATCTACATATTTCCCCTTATAAACATTTCTAGACTCTATAGTTGAAAATTTAAGGGCATATTGAGGAGAATAAAAAAGTAGGGAGTCATAGGTTTCATTTAATCTCCTCTTCCCTTTGTCCCTTGAGGATATTCTAGAACTCATGGAGACTACATTTATTAAGAACAAATGAGAGGCAAAAACAAGTAATTGCAACGAAGGAAACAATTTGGTTTAGGGATTACCTTAATAGTTTAACCTTCTTGTGATCACCAAATGGTTTTAGATTGATCCCTGATTTAGTAGAAGATGAGGATTGTTTTGAGTCACAAGAGGGAGAGCAAGAGGAATTAGAGATTTGGGGCTCTTTGGATAGGTGTAGAGTGGGTTGGGTTCGGTTCTACCGCCGGCCCTAACTTGGGTTTTTATAGGGCTGAGTTGCAGGTGGTGCCACCGCTAGCTGGGAAGTACCATCGCCAGTTGGGTGGTGCCACTGCCTACAGGTAGTGAGCACTTTGTGTGCTACATTATGGCAGTGATCTTTATCATTATGTGGTGCACACATTTATTTACACAAACATCATTGAAGTTCTACTTTCGTAGGAGGAGAAACTTCATAGGAGAAACTTCATTGAAGTTCTACATTTATTTACAAAAAAATTTAGATGTCTCAGTCCATAAATCCATGATTTAAATCTTATCTCAAGTGAAGAAATAATAGTGAATGATCTCGAAAAATAGAACTCAATTAAGAAAATATGGAAAAAGTTTAAAGAGGATCTCATGTACCAGAGAAATTTAGCATACCTAATTCTCTTCTTATAAAATCAAATTGTTCCTCAATCAAGGGTTTTATAAAAATATCAACTAATTGATGTTTTGTATTAATAAATTCTAGAGATATGTCATGATTATTAACATGATCTCGTATAAAGTGATGCCTAATATCAATATGTTTAGTTCTAGAGTGTTGAATATGATTTTTTGTTAAGCATATTGCACTAATGTTATCACATTTTATAAGTATGTTTTTCAAGTGAATTCCATAATCTTCTAAAGTGTTTTTCATCCATATAACTTGAGCACAACATACTCTTGCTGCTATATTCTCAGCTTCAGTTGTAGATAATGCAACCAAATTTTGTTTCTTAGAAGACTAAGAGACAAGTGCATGGCCTAAAAATTGACATGTTTAGGATATGCTTTTTCTATCTATTTGGCGACCAGCAAAATCATCGGCATAACCAAGCAATTCAAAGTTTTTAGATTTTGGATACCATAATCCTAGTTTAGGAGTTCCTTTTAGGTATCTAAAAATTCTTTTAACAACTTTTAAATGAGATTGCTTGGGGTTAGATTGAAACCTAGCACAAAGACCTACGCTAAACATGATGTCCGGTCTAGTTACGGTGATGCATAGTAAATTACATGTCATACCCCTATAAGCTTTTTGATCAAAGCTTTCTCTACTTTCGTCAATGTCTAACTTAGTGGAGGTACTCATAGGAGTATTGATAGCTTTTGAACTATCCATATTAAATCATTTTAGCAAGTCTAATTCATATTTTGTATAGCTAAGAAAAATATCATCATTGAGTTAGTTTGATTTGTAAGCTTAAAAAGAAGGTTAGTTCCCCCCATGAAACTCATTTCAAACTCTAGACTCATACTCTTGGCAAATGATTCGCATAAAGATTCATTAGTAGAACCAAAAATAATATCATCAACATAAATTTAAACAATAAGAAAGTTATTTTCAAAAATTTTAAAAAATAATGTAGCATCGACCTTGCCTTTAGAGAAATTATTTTGGATAAGAAAGGAGCGAAGTCTCTTATACCAAGCCCTTGAGGCTTGTTTCAATCCATAGAGAGCTTTAGTCAATTTAAACACATGATTAGGAAAATTATCATTCTCAAATCTAGGATGTTGTTCAACATAAACTTCTTCGAAATAAATCTATTAAGAAAAGCACTTTTAACATTCATTTGAAATAACGTAAAATTATTACTTCTAGGATAGGCAAAGAGCATCCTTATGCCTTTTAATCATGCCATAAGAGTGAAGGTTTCTTCACAATCGATACATTCTTCTTAGTTGAAACCTTTGGCCACTAATTTAGCCTTGTTTCTAACCACGATACCAAATTCATCTTACTTGTTTCTAAAGACCCATTTAGTACCAATAACTAAATGGTCATTTGGCCTCGGAACAAGCTTCCACACCTTATTTCTTTCAAATTGGTTCAACTCTTCTTGCATTGCGATAACCCATGAATCATCTTTCAAGGCCTTGTCAATGCATTTAGGTTGAATTTGAGAAAGAAAAGCGGCATTGACACAAAAATTCTTTAGAGAAGAACGAGTTTGAACCCCTTTTGATGTATCTCATATAATTAGCTCCTTAGGATGAGCATCTATGTACTTCCATTCCTTAGGTAAGGATGTTTCTGAAGAAGATACATCCAAGTTGCTAGTTGGAGGAGAAGGTTTATTTAAATTCAAAGCATCAAAATTAAGATCATCAACAAACTCATTTTTCTTAAGTTCAGAAACTTCATTAAAGACAACATGAATAGATTCTTTTATAACCAAAGTTCTTTTGTTAAAGATATGAAAGGCTTTAGAAATAGAAGAATAGCTAAGAAAAATCCCTTCATTGGATTTGCATCAATATTTCCTAAGGCATCTTTTTCATTCAAGATAAAACATTTATAACCGAAAACTTTAAAATATGAAACATTGGGTTTTTTGTTGTTCCACAATTTATAAGGAGTTTTGGAAAGTAATGGTCTTACTAGAACCCTATTCATGACATAGCATGTCGTATTAATGGCTTCGGCCCAAAAATATTTGGGTAGGCTATGTTCGTTCAACATGGTTCTTGCCATTTCTTGTAAATTTCTATTTTTTCTTTCTACTGCTCTATTTTGTTGAGGATTTCTCGGAGTAGAGAAATTATGATTGTATCCATTAGATTCATAAAAATTTTGTAAATCATGATTTTGAAATTCACCACTGTGATCACTCTGAATTTATGAAATCATAAAGCCTTTTTCATTTTGAACAAGTTTACAAAACTTTGAAAAATACCTAAAGCAATCACTTTTGTGTGCCAAGAAGTATGTCCAAGTGTATCTACTATAATCGTCCACAATTACAAAGGTGTATTTGCTACCTCCTAGGCTTGATGTATCAATTGGTCTAAACAAATCCATATGGATCAATTACAATGGTTTAGAGGTGCTTATTTGATTTTTTGGTTTGAAACTAACTTTTATTTATTTTCTTAGTTGACATGCATCACACACATTGTCTTTAATAAACTTAATGTGAGGAATATCTCTTACAAGTTCTATAGATGAGATTTGAGAGATTAGTTTCATACTAGCATGACCTAATATTCTATACTAAAGCCAAGCATCATCATTCAAAGCTGAAAAACATATTTCATTACGAAGATCATCAATGTCGATAGTGTATATATTATTTTATTTTAGGGTAATCATAGATATGTTTTTGTGTGGTTTTTCAATAATGCAAGCATTGGATTCAAATCTAATGATGTATCCTTTATCACACAGTTGACTAATGCTCAAAAGATTATGCTTTAAGCCATCAACCAACAACACATCTTCAATTAAAATGTTAGATTATTACCTATTGTTCATTTTCCAATGATTTTATCCTTGATGTTGTCTACGAAGATCACATACCCTTTGTTTAGGCTAGTAAGCTTAGAGAATCGAGATGGATCTCCGGTAATATGCCTTGAGCATCTACTATCAAAGTACCATCTCTTGCCCCTAGCTATTTAATCTCGGATTTTGATGATGAAACCAATTGAGAGTGTTTATAATTTAATGTGTGTTTAAGTAACGCAGGGCTAACGTCAATCATAAAAGGAAAATTGATTAAAGTAGGAGGAATCAGATGTTGGGCCGGAGTAAACATGTTAGAAGATTGGACATTGGGTCGGAGGATCGGTCGATGTATCGGCAAAAGGCTTCGGGCCATGAATTTGGGCATCGGGCCAAGAAGATCGGACATTGCACCAAGAAGATCAGATATTGTGAGAAGACAACATGCCGATTAGGAAATGTACTAAAGGAGAGGACGATGCACCGAATGATCAGATGAAGCGCCGGATGAACCAATGACATGCCGGACAACAAGAATTCGCTTGTTATCAATTATGTCTAGATCGAGTTAGTTTAGAGGCTAATTGAGTCGATTTAGAATGTAATTAAACCAACTCAATTAGGGACTAATTGAGCTCAAAATAGGATTGTTTTGGGCTAAGAGAAAGGCTCATTCAATGACCTAAGTTTGGGTTATGTTGGGCCAAGTGAAAGGCCCAAACAGTGACCAAACTAATAAAACCATTGTGGCACAGTCTTTGAGACTGTCAAGCGGTGGTACTACCCAGACACAATCTTCGAGAGATTGTCAGGCAGTGGTACTACAAGATTGGGCGGTGGTACCACCTAGTGTTAGGGTGTTAGGCGGTGGTACCGCTAGACTAGGCGATGGTACTGCCTAGTGTTAGTGCTGCAAGTAATGGTATCGCCTAGCACAGGCAGTGGTACCGCCCGTACCCCGAAGACCCATGATGAGACATTTTTAGGCTCTAAGTTTGAATCAACTTGAGACCTATAAATACCTCTCTGATCCCTGGTTAACATACACAAAAATTGAGAGTGAAAAAGAAAGAAAACGCTATTGTAATCTTTTGTGAACTCCTCTAAAAAATCTAAGTGTTAGAATAGTTTGAGAGAGGAGTAAGTGGCGGTGTAAGGGTTATCTCAAACCCGATAAAAGGAGAAAAAGCTATAAAAGGTGGTTGGTATTCGTATATTAAAGGAAGACTGATAGTGGATGCCGGTGGCTTCAATGGAAGAGGAATCGATGGAGTGGATGTATGTCATAACGACTGAACCACTATAAAAATCTGGTTTGCATTTTTGTTTTGCTATTTACTGTAATTGCAAATTGCCTTACTTTACATCCACTACACTTTTTCCGTATGCTTTTAAGTTAACATCTTTATGATTCAGATTTTATCATACAAAAAATTTCAAACCGATGTAGTTTTACCGCTGCACTAATTCACCCCCTCTTAGTGTCGACTCATTCCTAATAGTTGGTATCAGAGCCTCATTATTTCTCATTTAGTTTATCACCCAAGAGAAATAATTCTTTTTGACTTTTAAGAGGGTCACTCTCTTATTCGTCCTCCCATGTTCAATGGGACGGACTACACTTATTGGAAAAATCGGATGAGAGTTTTCTTGCTTTTCTTTAATTTAAATTTATGGAATATTATCAAAAACGGATTTCATAAGTCTTCTCTTCCGATGAACGATTAGAATGATTTGGAGAAGAAGACTTTCTCTTTAAATGCAAAGGCTTTGAATGCCTTGTTTTGTGCTTTAGATAAAAACAAGTTCAATCGAGTGTCAATTTGTGAAATGACTTTTGACATTTGGCATACACTCGAAATCATATACAAAGGCACGAATAGAGTAACAAAGTCTAGAATAGAGTAAAAGCGTCTAGAATAAATCTTTTGATGTATGATTTTGAGTTGTTTCGAATGGAACCAAGCAAGACTATTGGAGACATGTATACCCATTTTAGGGATGTCGTCAATAGTCTAAAAGCACTTGGTAAAAGCTTTTCTAACTTTTAGCTCATTAATAAAATATTGAGATCCCTTCCAAAGAGTTGGGACCCTAAATTAATGGCCATTCAAGAGGCCAAGGATTTGAACTATTTTTCACTTGAAGAACTTATTGGGTCTTTAATGACCTATGAAATGAGTTGTATGGCACAAAACGAACATGAGAATAACCTTCCAAAGAACACGAAGGATTTGAGATTTAGAACAATTGAAGACCACTCGAGTATAAGCTCAAGTGATGGTGAACTTAAACTCCTTACTATGAAATTTAAAAGGCTGATAAAACAAGAATTAAAGAACAAAAATAAACTTAAAAAGAATGTAACTATTTGCTATGAACGCAAGAAGAATAAAGTATTTTGGGACAAATCGAGCACATACGGAGTTGAGGAGCAAACCGATGAAGACGAAACGACGAACTTTGCCTTAATGGCTCTCGACAATGATGTAAATGACTCACCCGAAACCCCCTCAATTTATTTTGAAATTACTTGATGTATTTCATATGTTGTTATTAAATTAGTATATAAATTATAAAAAAATAAATAAATAAAATGGGATCATGCTTGACTTTTTCTAGCTAATTTTGAAAATGATAATGACAATTGCATATTTTTATAAAATACAACAAAATGTTAGATTTAAATCTAATGATTAATCCTATATATGTGTTTAAGAAGCACTAATGTGGTTTTTGATGATTTCCATATAGCTTTTCGATTTTGATTAAAGATGTCGTATGAAACCATGCTTAATAATGCATAATGATCATGCTTCATGAGTTTATTATACATGGCAATTTTTATGATTCATGGCTTATTGATCTTTGTTGCAATGAAAGTTGGTTTTTCGGTTTTAAACAAGATGGATGGTTTTTATATGAAAAACTTAAGCATATTTATATGAAATCAATCACATAAAATGAAATACATAAAAAGAAAAATGAATTATCATTGGAATAAAAATAATGAATTAAATCTCTTGTTTGAAGAAGCTTTATGTTTAATGTGTTATACTTTTTTGGTCTTGATGGTTTTTTTGATAAAATTTATTTTTCGATCCTAAACGTTGATGCATGTTTTTATTTGGCATAAAAAAACAAAGGCATGCTTGTATGAAACAAACAACTTCAAATGAAACACATAAAAAAGGAATACATTTTTCATCTCTATCTTATTGATTTTTCGATAAAAGATTAGTGAATCCATGTATATTATGCTTTTGTGAATCTCTTGAAAATGATTTTGATTTGATGATTTGAATTTGAATGAGCTTTATCTTGATTTTTTGATATTTATAACTTGAGATTTACCCTATATGAATCAAGATATTTTATCCTCGATGTTTCTTTTTGCTATCTACTATCCAAATGAATCATGATTTTTCATAATTATAATTTTATGATTCATAATGAATCGAGAGATATTATAAGATCATTTATGTGTTCTCTCGTGACATCTTTTTGCTATAGGAATGTGTTTATCTATATCATGATCTTGAATTCTCGATATTGATATTTGAAAATTTTTTATGAATCAAGATATTGTTTTTGAACTCCCATGCTTCTTTTTTCTTTACTAAAAAGGAGATTTGTCAAAGTGAATCATATCTATTGATATGCATGAATTGAGATCTTGTTCTCCTATGATTCTTTTTGCTATTCACTAAAAAAAAGACTTATTCTAATAAACCATGATATGCTACTTGACATCTTTTAAAGTTTATGACTTGAGTTTTATTATATAAAATTTCCTGTATTAATGAAGTATATCTCATCACCAAGTTCTTCTTAATATTCTTCATGTGATGATATGAATGCATGAAATACTCATAATATTATTTTGATGCATACAAATGAGAAGTTATGATCATACATGATAGGATGTAATGTAATTTGGCATTTAGATACCATCATGATTTGAAATACTATGATTTGTTGCTAAAATATTGTATTATGAATGCTTGAGTATTATGTATGATATGATGATTGATTTATTTTTAGTATCATGCATAAAGTAAGTATGATTTGTAAGGTTTTGAAATTATGCATGATTTAATTTGAAACTATAATGATGCACAAACATATTCAAATAAGATTGATACTTTACCTTTTTCATAAATTAAAAATTATTGTAAAGGGAAAAAGAATTATAAAATTATATTATTCCCTTCTTTTTGACAATGACAAAGGGGGAGAAAAATTGACAGCTTGCACTTCTCAAAAGAGAAGAAAGAACTTACTATCATGAACATTTCAAAAATTTGCTAGCTTGCATACTAAAAAATAATGTAAAACTTACCAAAGTTGCTAGCTTGCATGTTGTAATATTTATAAAATTTTGCTAGCTTACGCTTTGCAAGGAAGCAAAAATTACACTTCTCAAAAAAGAAGAAAGAACTTGCTATCTTTAACATCACCAAAAATTGCTAGCTTGCCTATCTTATGAAGCAAAAATACAAACTTATAAATTTTACAATCTTGTAAATCTTTAAAATTAATTATTGCAAAGCTTACGCTTTGGTGATTATGCATGTTGTAAAATAATGAAAAATTTGCTAGCTTGTATGTTGTAAAACTTGCATATCGTAAAATTTGCTAGCTTGTAATCTGAAGACAAGTATAAAGTTGCTATCTCAAGAAAAGCAAATATGCTAAACACGCACATCTAGCAAAATTTATAAACTTGCAAAACTCAAAATTATTGCTTACTTGCATGATGATAAAACTTGAGATTATGTTTATTATGCAAATATTTGAAAATATATCTCAAACATTTGAAAATTACACTTCTCCTTTTTGTTGATAATATATGGATGAGGGATTATAGGTACACAATATTTGAGGATGGATAGGTCCAAAGAATTGGATTCCCTTGTATCATCTTAGGGCTGCGGCGTAGTGGCCCAATACATCCGTAGTCGATGAGTCGAGTAAATTATTATAAAGATAGTAATTCACTGAGCTAGAAGGAGTTATAATAGTTATGACTCACGGTCAGGTCAATATTGGGCCTAGAGGGTCACACACATATTATAGGCGTTGCGATGAGTAAATGTTCAAATATGAGATATTTGCCATAGCCCTTATTTTATTGGATATCCAATAAGCCCATGAATTATTGGATCCTATAGATAAGATCCAATAAAACCAATGAGAGATTATTAGAAACATATCATTTAATCTAAGATGCTTGGGTAGTTGGATGGAGATCCAATACTCAATAAGGCAAGATTTATTAGGGTTAAGTTGATAGAGTCCTTTGCAAATACTATTAGGATCAAGAGCGGCACTAAGAGGGGGGCTGAATTAGTACAACGAAAAAAATATCAGTTTCAAAAGTCTTCATTTCGATTAAACCCAATTCTGACGAAAATTGTTTCGTAAATATTTTAACTTGAAAGCATATGAGAGCATAGAGAAAGTAGTAAGAAGGTAAAGCAGCTTTGCCATAAAGCTAAATTGCTCAAGACCAAATGCAAACCCGAATTTAGAGTGGTTCGGTTGTTGTGACCTACATCCACTTTCGGATTCCTCCTCCATCGAGATCACCGGCATCTACTAATGGCCTTCCTTTAATAGACGAAGACCGACCATCTTTTATAGCTCTTTCTCCTTTTACCGGGTTTAGGAGCCTTACAAGCTTCACTCCTCTTTCTTGGATATTTACAAAGCTAAGAGAGGGAGGGGAGGACTCTTTCTCACTTTTACAACACTTTAACACCCCAGAAATTCAAGAATAATTTAACACTTTCATGCCATTTCATGCAGAAAAGGGTGGGGTATTTATAGGCCTCAATGACTTCAAAATTGGAGCTAAAAAATATCATATCCTTGGATTTTGGGTACTGGCGGTACCATCGCCATTTCTGGGTGGTACCATCACCTGATAGGGGCGATATCACTATTGGTAGTATTAACTATCGATGGTACCACCACCCAGACCACCTGGGAGACTAGGTCACCAGGCGGTGCTACCATCGGCCATGTTTTCAAGTGCTGAAAGGGCTGTTCAATCGGGCCTATTTCAGCCATGTTAAGGTTCCAATTGGCCTCTAACTAAGTTAGTAGGATTATTTCCCAATCCTAACTTAATTTATGGTCTAACTATAATAATTAAGACATTTGACAAAGTATTTTTGTTTTGGTACATCAGTTGTTCTTCTAGTGAGCTTCCGACGATCTTTCGGTGAACTTCCGACGATCTCTTGGTAATGTTCCGATGGACTCTCGACAAACTCCTAGACTTTACGATGATCTTCTTGGCGAGTTCTGATGTGCTTTCTTGGCAAGCTCTTGGACTTCTCGGTCAGTTCCAATAGAGCTACCGATGAACGTTCGGACTTCCGACGAACTCTCCAACTCCCAATGAAGTCTCAATCTTGACTCTGGCACAACACCTGCTTTATATCTTACTGTTATCGTAGTTAATCCTACACACATTTCTCAATATATAGATTAGATCAAATAATTTACCAATTGATTTCATCATCAAAATATGATATTCAATAGTCTCCCCCTTTTTTATGATGACAATCAATTAATGACGGAGATAACCTTAACTCCCCTATCTATATGCCATACTTGAGAAAATACATTCTTGAATTCAAAGCCTCTGAATTCAAGTATCAAGCTAATAAGTTAAATTAATTTAAACTTATCAATATGCACATCATGATACTTATCATGATTTACCAATTCTAAATACGAAACCACATATTTGTCAAAATGATGTCAAGGAATGACATCCATTTTCATGTCCAATGATAATCAATTATCATTTATGAATTTCGAATATGAAATTTAACAAGATGATAATTCTTGATAAAAGATAATAATTCATCAATCCATGATAAGATATCAATTGTAAATAGCAAGTTGAGCTTATGATATCTTAACATAATGAAAGACATTTATCAAGTATTCATGAGACATTTATCAAGTATTCATGAGACATTTATCAAGCATCTACAATGCAATACATTTTACATATTTATCAAGCATTCATGAGACATTTATCAAGCATCTACAAAATGCAATACACATTGTTTCAAATGTCAAGTTGTCATTAATTTACCATATTTCTCTCCCTTTGTCATCAACAAAAAGGAGAATGATTCAATAATGCAAGTGTGGTAAAAATTCAAGCAAGTTTCACAATGAATATATCCAAGCAATAAATGAAGGCAAGCAAAATTTTGCATGATAATTTCTCTTTGAATAAGCTAACATTTTTACTTAAGGGCTTATTGGTTCTTCTTTAGTTATGCAAGTCTCTTTCTTCTTTTGTCATAAGGACAAGAAAAGGAAGAAGGGTAAGGAAAGAATCCATGAAGACCCAAATTCATGAAAGAATTCGAACCAAGTCAAATTCAAAACAATAAATGAGTTTTATTAAATCATGCTTCAACTTTAACAATGAAAAGGATCAAGAGTATCAAACATAAATCAAATCCGTTATAAACTCAATCAAATCGCCATTCTTGCAAGTCATCATTATACACTAAAAATTCATAAAACTTCTTCTTTCATGAGAATAGTAAGGAAGAGTTCATGAGAAAAAAAAAATCCATGAATAAAACTTCATAAAATCCGTTTCTCAATAAGAATTCATAATAGTGAAATCCGTGAAAGATGCAATTACCAATAAGTTCAATGGGTGAAGGGACTAAATGTATCAAACATCATTACGTGATGGAGCAAGGGTATGGAGTTAACTTGATATGACATAAATTCATGAAAGCTCCATTTATGAAACACATAAAGATGGTCCGAAAAAGAAATACAATAATTCATGCATTCAGACAATTTAACATACCTATCTCTCATATAATGAAATTAAATTATTCTTCATTTAAAGGATTTATAAAGATATCGGCCAATTGATGTTTCATATCAATGAATTCTAAGATTACATTATGATTATTAACATGATCTCGGATAAAGTGATGCCTGATGTCAATATGTTTGGTTCTAGAGTGTTGAATATGATTTTTTGTTAAACATATTGCACTAGAGTTATTATATTTTATAAGAATATTTTTAAAATATATTTTATAATCTTCTAATGTATTTTTCATCCATACGACTTGTGCATAACATGCACTAGCTAGTATATATTCGGCTTCGGTCGCAGATAATGCAATCGAGCTTTGTTTCTTGGAAAACCAAGAGACAAGTGCATGACCTAAGAATTGACATGTTCTGAAAGTGCTTTTTCTATCTAATCTACATCCACCAAAATTTGCATCAGAATAAGCAATTAATTCAAAGGTTTTAGATTTTGGGTTCCATAATCCTAGATTAGTAGTTCCTTTAAGATATCTAAAGATTCTTTTAATTGCTTTAAGATGAGATAGCTTAGGATTAGATTGAAACCTAGCATAAAGTCCTACGCTAAAAATGATATCCGGTCTTATTGCGGTGAGGTATAGTAAACTACCTATCATACCTCTATAAGCTTTTTGATCAAAGCTTTCTCCACTTTCGTCAATATCTAACTTAGTGGATTAGTTTGAATTTGGAGCTCAAAAATGTCATCTCCCGGATTTCCGGGGTCCTTGCGGTACTACCGCCATAACTGGGTGGTACTACCTCTTGGAGACCGAGCTCAGGTGGTACCACCACCCAGTCTCACTCGGAGATTGAGCCAAGGCGGTACCACCGCTTGATAGGGGCGGTACCACCGCCTAGTCTCGCTTAGAGATTGAACCCAAGCGGTACCACCGCTTGACTTGGGCGGTTACACCGCCCAGCTTTCCTGAGCTCTTGGGCGGTGCCACCGCCGACCTAAGCGATGCCACCATCGGCCAGGAAATCTAGGTCCGAATGGGCTGATCCATTCAACCCAATTTGGGTCTGTCGAGGGCCCAATTGCCCCCAGATTAAGTTAATAGGATTTCCTCCCATTCCTAGCTTAATCTACATGCTAGCTATGATATTTCTTAAGACATTTACTGCAACTTGCTCCAGTGCATCAATCGCTTCTTCCGGTGAGCTTCCAACGAACTTCCGGCGAACATCCGACGAACCCTCGGCGATGCTCCGACGGACTTCAGGCAAACTCCTGGACTTGCGACAATCCACTTGGCAAGTTTCGACGAGCTTCTTTGGCAAACTCCTGGAGTTCTCGGATTTGTTCCCGCAGAACCTTCGACGACCGTCCGGACTTCCATCGAACTCTCGAACCCCCAACGTGATCATGGTCTTGACTCCGACGCAACTCCTGCTGCATGTCTTACTTCTATCATAGTTAATCCTGCACACTTATCTCAATATATAGATTAGATAACAAATGATAATTGACTTCATTATCAAAATCCGAGATTCAACAATCTCCCCCCTTTTGATGATAACAATCAATTGAAAATGGAGTTAACCTTAACTCCCCCTATCTATATACCATACTTGAGATAAGTCATTCTTGAATTCAAAGCTTTTGAATTCAAGAGACATATTGATAAGTTAAGATCATTTAACCTTATCAATGTTGGGAAATCATCGGGGGTGACATCATATGCACAACGGAAGAACAAGAAAACAAAAATCCCCGATTCCCAAAAAGATGTTCGTCGTCGTGCGAAGATTGGTGCGTAAAAATCCGCAAAACACAAAACTGCGTATAGAGATTGTGTTACCTAGGGAGATCGTATATCCCTGTTTCCTTGCAGATCCTTAGGAGAGGGTGAAGGAGGTCAAGCGTCCTCCTCTCTAACGGTGATCCACACAGTAGGGTTGCGACGATGCTCCTCAAAACTCCAGGCCTACTCTGAGGTGGAGAGGGAGAGGAGAATAGGAAGGGCAAGCAAAGACTCTAGCCTATGAGGCTGTGAATCCCTCCTATTTATAGAGATCCCGTGTCTAACCCTAATGGGTCCTTCCCTAGTGGGTATTGGATCTGCATCCAATAAGACAAGGGCTCCGTCGGGTATCTCATATCCGAACCTCTACTCATCGCAATGCCTACCATATGTGTGTGACCCTCTAGGCCCAATATCGAGCTGGCCGTGAGTCATACCTGTCAGAACTCCTTCTAACTCAGTGAATTATTATCTCTGTAATAATTCACTCGACTCATCGACTACGGACGTACTAGGCCACTACGCCGTAGTCCCCAGACGATACAGGGGAATCCAATCCATTGGACCTGTCTGTCCTCAGTTACCATGTACCTATAATCCCTCATCCATCTAATATCCTAGAGACCGTATATCTAGCATGGTGTTGTCAGACCCATACGGTTTCTACTCGAGTCTCGCTCTAATCAGATTCTCCCGGAGAACTCTTTCTCTCTCAACCCGAATGACCCTGGCCAGGGATTTGTCTGAGCAAGAACACATGGGATATTCCTCTCATGACGCCGAGAGTGGATGATCCTCTATCGACACTCAATAGCCCTCGTAAGGTCGACTACCACTCCCAATGACCAGCTATACTAGATCTGGGACAGCCAAACCTATAAGTCTGGTATCAAAGAGTGGAGCACTCATACAGGACATCCTTGGTGTCTCAAGTCTAAGGACCAGATACACCACTAGGACTACGGAATCGCTGTCTGACAATAAGGCATCATCAACCATCCAGCATTCCGTAAGCGGATCTATCAGTGAACTCATTCTCCAATGAGCACCTGTACTGTATCCCTAGTGTCCCAACACGAGCAGCTATGAGACCAGCTGCATCCATCATATGGACGGGTATACAGCACACCAGTCTATCCGGTTATCACGATGTCCCTCTCGAGTAACCTATGACTGGGATTATTTAGGATATGTGTTTGACGGTGAATCGATCTCATTATCGTGATCTCATCACGATCCGATTCCCATTGCACAAATCAAAGGACATCACAATATATATATGCATTTATGCACTAGTTATAAAGTGATATACGCCAAAATATAATAAGTAAAAAGATTCTGTATCAAGTCACACGTGCCATCACTCACGTGATTGGCTTGCTGGGCACATATGACTAGCAATCTCCCACTTGACCTAAAGCCAATCACCTATGTGTCTGATCCCCATCAGACCCCTGTGACGCTCAAAGATAATCTGAGACAACGGCTTTGTCAGTGGATCTACAATGTTATCTTCGGATGGAACTCTTTCCACTACAACATCTCCTCGGGTTACGATCTCTCTTATAAGCTGGAACCTCCTCAGAACACTTCTGATGAGACCCGGGTTCCCTTATTTGAGTAATCACCCCATAGTTGTCGCAATATAAGGAAGTCGACTTGTCGCTATCTGTATCGACTCCCAAATCTGTGATGAACTTCTTCACCCAGACTCCCTCCTTTGCTGCATCTGATGCAGCAATGTACTCCGCCTCTGTGGTTGAGTCAGCAGTGGTATCTTGCTTGGAACTCTTCCAGCACACTGCTCCTCCATTCAAGGTGTACACATACCCTGAATTCGACTTGCTATCATCGACATCAGACTGAAAGCTTGAGTCAGTGAAGCCTTCAACCTTAAGGCTATTACCTCCATATACTAGTAAAAGATCCTTAGTCCTTCTCAAGTACTTAAGGATACACTTTACTGCTTTCCAGTGCTCCAAGCCTGGATCCGCCTGACACCTGCTCGTGACACTCAATGCATGCGCTATATCAGGCCTAGTACATAGTATGGCATACATGATATACCATATTGCTGAGGCATAAGGTATCATATCCATGTTCGCCCTTTCTTAGAATTTTCAATGCCAAACCTTTTGACAATGGTTTCTATGTACCTGGACTGGGACAAGCCAAGCATCCTCTTGGATCTATCTCTATAGATTCTAATCCCCAAGATATAGGATGCTTCCCCTAAGTCCTTTATGGAGAAGTGTCTAGATAACCAAGTCTTTACTATGGATAGCATTCCTACGTCATTCCCAATGATGAGGATGTCATCCACATATAACACCAAAAAGGTGATAGCGCTCCCACTTACCTTCCTGTATACACAAGGCTCATCTTCGTTCTTAACGAAGTCATAAGATCTGATTGCCTCATCAAATCTTATGTTCCAACTTCGGGAAGCTTGCTTTAGTCCATAAATGGATCTAAGCAACCTACACACCTTATCTGGGCAGTTCTTGGACACGAATCCCTCAGGTTGCATCATATACACCTCCTCCTCGAGGTTCCCGTTGAGGAATGCGGTTTTCACATCCATCTGCCAGATCTTATAATCATAGTGTGCTGCAATAGCCAATAGAATTCTGATGGATTTTAGCATTGCTACGGGTGAGAAAGTTTCATCGTAGTCAACACCTTGCCTTTGACGATACCCCTTAGCCACTAGCCTTGCTTTATAGGTCTCTACCTTTCCATCTACTCCGATCTTTTTCTTAAAGATCCACTTGCAACCGATGGGTACAATACCTTCGGGCGCATCAACTAGGTTCCAAACCTTATTGGAGTACATAGAATCCATCTCAGAATTCATGGCTTCTTGCCATTTCCCGGAGTCTATACTCATAATAGCCTCCTCGTAGGTCTGAGGATCAATATCCTCTACATCCTCTGCTCTAATATGTCCCATATATCTCTCAGGAGGATGGGATACTCTATCAGACCTGCGTAAAGTTGATACTTGTGTATTAGTTACCTGAACAGACTCGGGCTGTAGAGTGGTGCTTGAGCTTGGTTCTCCAACCTCGCTCAATTCTATCATTCTCCCACTGTCTCCATCAAGAATGTGTTCCTTCTCAAGGAACACTGCTCTCTTAGCTACAAAGACCTTTTGGTCCACGGGATGATAGAAGTAATACCCACAAGTTTCCTTGGGGTACCCCACAAATATGCATCGCTCTGTCCTTGATTCTAACTTATCGGGGTTGTGTCTTTTAATGTGGGCTGGGTAGCCCCAAATCTTAACAACCTTAAGATCAGGCTTCTTCCCTTTCCATATCTCATATGGTGTAGACACTACCGACTTAGTTGGAACTCTGTTTAGAAGGTAAGTTGCGGTTTCTAGGGCATATCCCCAGAATGAGATGGGTAGGTCAGCGAAACTCATCATAGACCGTACCATATCTAATAACGTACGATTCTTCCTTCCAGAGACATCATTGAGCTAAGGTGTATAAGGAGGTGTCCATTAGGATAATATCCCATGGTCCTTGAGGCACTGAGTAAACTCTGTACTTAAGTACTCACCTCCTCGATCTGATCGAAGAGTTTTGATACTCTTTCTAGTCTGGTTCCCCACCTCATTCTTATACTCTCTGAATTTCTCAAAGGCCTCGGACTTGTACTTCATTAAGTACACATATCCATACCTTGAGAAATCATCAGTAAATGTAATGAAGTAGGAGTAACCTCCAATGGCATGAGTTGACATGGGTCCACATACATCACTATGTATGAGTTCCAACAACTCATTGGCTCTCTCTCCAGTTCTACTAAATGGAGATTTGGTTAGTTTTCCACGAATGCAAGGCTCACAAGTTGTATATGACACATAGTCGAATGGATCTAGATATCCATCATTTAGTAACTTTTGAAACCTTCTTTCATGGATGTGACCTAGCCTACAATGCCACAGGTATGCACTGTTCAACTCATCTCGTTTCCTTTTGGACACATTTACATTCATGATATGTGGAGTGGTGTCTAACATAAATAAACAATTATGCAATGTTCCTTTTGTGATGATCTTATCATCTAATAATATCGAACAACCATTGTTCTCAAAAACAAATTTATATCCACTAACTGTTAAACATGAAATGGAGATAATGTTTTTGATAATAGAAGGAACAAAATAACATGCATCTAATGCAATAAAAGCTCCACTAGGCAGATGTAGGGCGACCTCGCCAACAGCTAATACAGCAACTTTTGCTCCATTACCCATCTTGAGGTCCATCTCGCCTCTCTCTAGTCTCCTAGGCCTTGCCAAAACCTACAACGAATTGCATATATAATAAGCACTACCGGTATCCAATACCCATGTGTTATCATAAGAGTCTGACAAATGGAGACTGATCATGAATGTACCTGAAGCTTCATCAAGCTTTTGTTTTGCCCTTTCTGCAAGGTACTCTTTACAGTTTCTCTTCCAATGCCCATCTTTACCACAGTGGAAGCACTGGCCTTTGTCCTTTGCTGGGTCTTTCTTAGCAACCTTTGTTTTACCTTGTTTGCCCTTGCCCTTTCCCTTCTTAAGGGACCTTTCTGCTTTCCTTTTCTTTCTGGTCTCACTAGTGTAGAGAACTGGCTTCTCTTTCTTAATAGTACTCTCTGCCTCCCTCAACATATTGAGGAGCTCTGGGAGAGTCACCTCAAGCTTGTTCATATTAAAATTCATTATGAACTGTGAAAAGGAATCTGGTAGGGACTGAAGCACAATGTCCACACACAAGTTATCCTCTAGGACCATTCCTAGACCTGTGAGTTTCTCTATCCACTCAATCATCTTTAGGACATGGTTCTGAACCGGTGTCCCCTCAGTCATCCTAGTGCGGAAAAGGCTCTTGGATATCTCATATCATTGAGTCCTTCCCTATTCCTCAAACAATTTGCGGACATGTAGGAGAATGGATTTGGCATCCATCTTTTCATGTTGTCTCTGTAACTCTAGAGTCATAGAGCCCAACATATAGCACTGAGCAAGAGTGGAGTCATCAATGTACTTCACGTAGCGAGCGATCTCATCCTCGCTTGCCCCTTCTTCGGGCGTAAGCATCACTATATCAAGGACGTACACAATTTTCTCTGCTGTGAGAACAATTCTCAAGTTACGGAGCTAATCCGTATAATTTGGACCAGTAAGGCGGTTGACATCAAGTATGCCACGTAAGGGATTTGAAAGCGACATTTTCTGAAAATAAAGATGTAGCAGAAATGAATAACATGCAGATTTTGCAAGAAATAAACTATCAAGATATGAACTTCTATCTTAATATGCTCCTACTATTTTACTAACGAGTCACGCGACACCCTCAGCACGTGAAACGGAAGTCTCCGGCAGACTTCTAGTGGGGATCAGGATCCAATCAGCGTCTTAGTGTAACCTCGAGTGACTCGACCAATCACACTAAGCCTAAAAGGTAGGCAACTCTTGCCGATCACAACTCCTTGTGATTCCCGTCCTGTTCGGCCTCCGAATCACCATGGCCTCGAGGGACTCGACCAACCATGATGCTCGGTTAAGTCAACACCTTCGTTACAAGATGAGTCTGATTTGATGATATACCCTCGAGGGACTTGACCAAGCATACCATGCCCTCAGGTCACCGGTGACATCTCTATGTCGTAAGCAAGATAGCGAATCGCGATATAGGTGAGTCTCGAGGGACTCGACCAACTCAACCTCCACCGGGAATCGGTTCCTACTCATAACGATGGAAGGCCACGTGGGTCAATCTAATTGCCTCATGTTTACCGACTTAATATTATCGAGAGATGTTTCTATAATTTAGTCTCCTAATATGACATGTCACATATATACATATTTAATATATATCTACATCGCATGCAAATATATATACATATCTAGTATGTGTATAAGCAATCACATCAGATGATCATGGACCACAACCTAATATGATTAGGCCCGAGCTAGTAGGCCTAATTACTCACATCAAGATCTATGTGTGCAACGGTGCATCTCCATGCCCTATGATCGTCCATCTCGTCCTCGTCGGTTCCGTCGACATCTTGATGCATCTTCATGCATCACGATCGTCCGTCTCGTGGGTCCCGCTATCGCATCCACGCTCCCGCTGCGCCTCCTCATGTGATTACAACTTAATCATAGGCACGCAGGCCTGACAATAAACGAGAAATATAATGGAAGTTCGCAAACCTCAATAATAATAATCACAAGTACACACATCACACGGTCCATGATCATCCGTCCACACATCATACATCACATGTATAAATAATCATCATCATGTAGGACTACTAGATAATAATAAAAATAATAATCAACTAAACCTTTTAATTAATTAATATTTTTTCTGAAATCAGGGACATGTAGGGAATTTCTCAATTCCTAAGGGTATTTTCGTTATTTGGACAAATGACAGAAACTGGAATTTCTCAAATTCCGAGGGGCAAAACTATCTTTTGCCTAGAAAACCCAAATACCCTTTCCCCTTTTCGCTGCTGCCGCCGCCGCCACCCTGCCGGTGGCGGCCTGTGCGGCGGGGCGAGGGCACTGCTCTCGCCTGCAGGCGGCACACCCGCTGGCGACGATGCCACTACGGATGGGTGCCCCCTTCGGGCGCCACTGCCTCCGCAGACAGTGCTGTACCGCAGGGCGGCCGCCCTTGTGGGGGGGGTTTCGCCCGCGGGAGCAGCGGCGGTAGGCGCCGCTACCCTGCGGCGTCTCTACCCGTGGGCTGCCAGCCCCGCCAACAGCAACCCTGCTGCAAGCAGACCGCCGGTCGGCTGCTACAGACGTAGCCCCTGCGCTACTCGCCTTCGGCTGCGCTGCATGCACGCAGATCGAGGGCAGCAACTATTGCTGCCCTTTCTCGCTTTTGCGTCAATGATTTTGACATCAATATTCTTCCTAAACACAAAACACGCAGTTCAAAACCAATCATTCGCACGAACAACCTGGCTCTGATACCACTGTTGGGAAATCATCAGGGGTGACATCATATGCGCAGTGGAAGAACAAGAAAACAAAAATCCCCGATTCCCAAAAAGATGTTCGTCGTCGTGCGAAGATTGGTGCGCAAAAATCCGCAAAACACAAAACTGCGTATAGAGATTGTGTTACCTAGGGAGATCGTATATCCCTGTTTCCTTACAGATCCTTAAGGGAGGGTGAAGGAGGTCATGCGTCCTCCTCTCTAGCGGTGATCCACACAGCAGGGTTGCGACGACGCTCCTCAAAACTCCAGGCCTACTCTGAGGTGGAGAGGGAGAGGAGAATAGGAAGGGCAAGCAAAGACTCTAGCCTATGAGGCTGTGAATCCCTCCTATTTATAGAGATCCCGTGTCTAACCCTAATGGGTCCTTCCCTAGTGGGTATTGGATCTGCATCCAATAAGACAAGGGCTCCGTCGGGTATCTCATATCCGAACCTCTACTCATCGCAATGCCTACCATATGTGTGTGACCCTCTAGGCCCAATATCGAGCTGGCCGTGAGTCATACCTATCAGAACTCCTTCTAACTCAGTGAATTATTATCTCTGTAATAATTCACTCGACTCATCGACTACGGATGTACTAGGCCACTACGCCGTAGTCCCCAGACGATACAGGGGAATCCAATCCATTGGACCTGTTTGTCCTCAGTTACCATGTACCTATAATCCCTCATCCATCTAATATCCTAGAGACCATATATCTAGCATGGTGTTGTCAGACCCATACGGTTTCTACTCGAGTCTCGCTCTAATCAGATTCTCCCGGAGAACTCTTTCTCTCTCAACCCGAATGACCCTGGCCAGGGATTTGTCTGAGCAAGAACACATGGGATATTCCTCTCATGACGCCGAGAGTGGATGATCCTCTATCGACACTCAATAGCCCTCGTAAGGTCGACTACCACTCCCAATGACCAGCTATACTAGATCTGGGACAGCCAAACCTATAAGTCTGGTATCAAAGAGTGGAGCACTCATACAGGACATCCTTGGTGTCCTAAGTCTAAGGACCAGATACACCACTAGGACTACGGAATCGCTGTCTGACAATAAGGCATCATCAACCATCCAGCATTCCGTAAGCGGATCTATCAGTGAACTCATTCTCCAATGAGCACCTGTACTGTATCCCTAGTGTCCCTACACGAGCAGCTATGAGACCAGCTGCATCCATCATATGGATGGGTATACAGCACACCAGTCTATCCGGTTATCATAATGTCCCTCTCGAGTAACCTATGACCGGGATTATTTAGGATATGTGTTTGATGGTGAATCGATCTCATTATCGTGATCTCATCACGATCCGATTCCCATTGCACAAATCCAAGGACATCATAATATATATATGCATTTATGCAATAGTTATAAAGTGATATACGCCAAAATATAATAAGCAAAAAGATTCTGTATCAAGTCACACGTGCCATTACTCACGTGATTGGCTTGCTGGGCACCTATGACTAGCAATCAATACTCCCATGATTCCTATCATGTTGTATTTATCTGAAAATGATGTCAAGGCTTGACATCCATTTTTAGGATTTACATTTCAAATATGAAAGATAGCAATCGTAGCAATTCATCATATGGTAAGATATCAACATGTAAAATTATGATATAAATTCTTGATATCTTAACATAATACAAATATTTCAAGTGTTTAGCAATCATAGCATTTCATTACATGACAAGATATCAATTTGTAGAATTGCGATGTAAGCTCTAGATATCTTAACATAGTTCAAATATGGGAATAACATAGTGCAAATATGGCATAGCGCAAATATGACAATCATAGCAATTCTATCACCAATTTATCATATATTTCGATGCAAGCTTTTGATATCTCAACATAATACAAATTTAAGTATTGCACTCATAGCATCAATTCATATAGCATTAAATTCAAATATGACACTCATAGCATCAATTCATATATTTCTCATTCAAATATGGCACTCATAGTATCAATTAATATATTTATCCCCCTTTGTCATCACAAAAAGGAGAACGATATAAGCAAATTTGAACTTGGTTTATGTCATTTTTCAACAATGAGGAATAGGATACCAATTATACAAATATCTCAAGGAAAACATGACATGGAGTTAACTTTCATTACTTCTTCCTCTTTATTTGTTATTATCTTTTTGCATGAAAGAGGAAAGTTATTTGTGAACTTACCCGAACTTAAAATTGATAAGATATTAAAGCACGCTTCATTTTTACAAGGATAAAGATATGTGTGTAATCAAATCCTTGCACGTAAAACTATTTCTCAAAAGATATAAGAAGGAATCATCAAATCCATTTCTCGAAAGATATTTTTCACATGATAAGTCTACGAGAGATGTATTTGCTAGTTGATTCCATATGTCAAAAATCAATAATGTGAATCAAACTCGATATACCATATGTTTATTAAGTCCGGAAGAGAATAATGTTTTAAGAAAATCTGATTGTTAGAATCAAGAAGATCCGAAAATGAAATTTAACACTTTCATGCATTCAGACAAGGTTTTGCTATAGATTTTCAAATTCAATCATGAAGATAAAACATGCTTATTATCATGAAAATTTTTGTATCCAAAACACATAATTTCCAACATGTAATTAAGGCATGCAATTGTGTAAAATCATAATGGCAATTAAGTGATTTAATTACTAAATAAAAAAAGTCTGAAAAATAATCTTAACAAGTTCATGCATCAGACATATTAACATTCATAATTCTCTTCTAATGAAATCAAATTATTCTTCACTTAGAGGTTTTGTAAAAATATCAGCTAGATGATGCTTAGTATCAATAAACTCTATGATTGCATCATGATTAGTGACATGATCTCGTATAAAGTGATGTCTAATATCAATATGTTTTGTTCTTGAGTGTTGAATGAGATTCTTTGTTAAACATATTACACTTATATTATCACATTTAATGAGAATGTTTTTAAGATGGACTTTATAATCTTCTAAGGTATTTTTCATCCATACAACTTGTACACAGCATGCACTAACTGCAATATACTTAGCTTCGGTTGTTGATAGTGCAACCGAGTTTTGTTTCTTAAATGGCCAGGAAACAAGGGAATGTCTCAAAAATTGATATGTTCCTGATGTACTTTTTCTATCTAGTCTACACCCAGCAAAATCTGCATCAACATAAGCAATTAACTCAAAATTGTCGATTTTTGGATACCATAATCCTAGATTTGTGGTACATTTAAGATATCTAGGTATTCTTTTAACTGCTTTGAGATAAGATATCTTAGGGTTCTATTGAAACCTGGCATAGAGTACTACACTGAACATGATATCTAGTCTAGTTGTAGTGAGGTAAAGTAAACTTCCTATCATACCCCTATAAGTTTTTTGATCGAAGCTTTCTCCACTTTCATCAACTTCTAACTTAGTGGAGGTGCTCATAGGAGTGTTAATAGCTTTTGAGCTATCCATATTAAATCTTTTTAGCAAATATAAAGCATATTTAGTTTGGCTAATAAAGATGTCATTGCTTAGTTGCTTAATTTGTAAGCCTAAGAAAAAGGTTAATTCTCCTATCAAACTAATTTCAAATTCGAGACTCATGGTTTTAGCAAAAGATTCACAAAGAGATTCATTTGTAGAACCAAAATTAATATCATCAACATAAATCTGAATAATGAGAAAATTATTTTTAAAAATCTTGATAAACAATGTAGTATCAACCTTGCCTTTTGTGAAATTATTTTCAATAAGAAAAGTACTAAGTCTCTCATACCAAGCCCTTGGGGCTTGTTTTAAACCATAAAGAGCTTTAGTTAATTTAAATACATGATTAGGGAGGCTATTATTTTCAAATCCGGGAGGTTGTTCAACGTAAACTTCTTCAGAAATAAAGCCATTAAGAAAAGCACTTTTAACATCCATTTGAAACAACTTAAAATTATTATTACTAGCATAGGCAAGGAACATCCTTATGGCTTCTAATCTAGCAACAGGAGCGAAGGTTCATAATTGATACCTTCTTCTTTGTTGAAACCTTTGGCCACTAATCTAGCCTTGTTTCTAACCATGATACCATATTCATCTTGCTTGTTTCTAAAGACCCATTTAGTACCAATAACTAAATGGACATTTGGCCTAGGAACAAGCTTCCACACCTCATTTCTCTCA